>NC_091186.1:26799328-26849328 GCF_040958095.1 Procambarus clarkii
TCGTGGTATTATAGTGTGTGTGTGGCCGTGACCCCAGACGCCATAGCTGGCCTGCCTTCCCCTCGTCACACTGTCGACCAGCGTCATTACTCAGGCCACCTAAGCTTGTCACCGCTGGTATAATTACTTCACCTTGCCCCAGCCACATTAGCTCAGAGCTGCAATTAACATTACGTAAGCTAGTTTACCTGAAGCGGTCGGAAACTTGCCCAGGAAGGATGTCGATTGAGGTCAGCAACATCCTGCTCTTCATTCATGTCTGGAGATGCTTAACTTGGGGCACCAGACTCTTCAGGTTTCTCAGGATTGGGCTTTACTACGGGGCATCTGTGGTGTCTTTCTCAGGCTGCTCGCTACTCTTGGGGATCTTTAGACCTCTCTCTCTCAACCACGATTTTTCTGATTGATCCATTTGTAGCTCCATGTCCTTGCTCGAAACCTAAATTTCAGTTTTTGCTCTTGGCAAGCCTCAGGTCAGCTGCACGTGTGCTCCCTGTTTCACCCTGATGGCCTGCAGGCTCCTTCCTTTCACCCTCCCTTTTTTCCATCCCCCTGACCTTCCTTCTAACCCCCCTCCTGCCCCTTCAGCCCTCCCTAGCCCCCCTCAGTCCTCCTCTAACCCCCTCTGCGCTCCCCCATCCGTTTCTCCGACAATGGCTGTTGTCGCGGCTGGAGGAATGTGTTGTTATTGTGAGGTGGGAGGCCACGGTGCCTCATAGCTAGGGATTGTGGCCGTCTGCGGGAGCTGTGGATTATATGGAGTGTGTGGTGGGTCCTCCTCCCTTATGTCGCCGTGAAGTACTGGGTTTTGGATGTTAGGTGCTGTGTTCTGTTGCCTTGAGATACTGTGTTGTGCTGCCCTGAGATGCTGCGTTCTGCTGCTGTGAGATGCTGTATTCTAGCCAGAGACGAGAAGGCTAGAGGGAAAGTTTACCCAGGTGAGGGGAAAGTGGAAACAAGGGAACACAGGTGGAAGTTGGAAACAGGCGAGAGTTATGCAAGGAAGTCACGTATGTAGTAAAGAGGGTAAACAAGGAGTGAGCTGGGAGATGAGGTGGTGTAAGCCCCCTTCATGTACACCCTCAGCAGCAAGGAGGCCACATGCTAGCACCTCAGCTGGGAGATGAGGTGGTGTAAGCCCCCTTCATGTACACCCTCAGCAGCAAGGAGGCCACATGCTAGCACCTCAGCTGGTACAAGTTCACCAAGAGAGCACCTCAGCTGGTACAAGTTCACCAAGAGAGCAAACACACGTGGAATAGCTATGGTGTTGCCAAAATAAATAAAGCGCAAGAAGCAGGGGGTCAGATCTCTCTTTACCGTGATGCAGGTGATCTAATAAAGCCTTGATGGGGTGTTTACACGGAGGTCAGGCTCACAGCTTCACCTCCTACCCCTTATCTTGAGAGGTTATCTTGAGATGATTTCGGGGCTTTAGTGTCCCCGCGGTCCGGTCCTCGACCAGGCCTCCACCCCCCAGGAAGCAGCCCGTGACAGCTGACTAACATCCAGGTACCTATTTTACTGCTAGGTAACAGGGGCATAGGGTGAAAGAAACTCTGCCCATTGTTTCTCGCCGGCGCCTGGGATCGAACCCAGGACCTCAGGATCACAAGCCCAGTGTGCTGTCCGCTCGGCCGACCGGCTCCCCTTCCTCTATACGTCGGCCTTCCTCGCTCTCTTCCTCACCTCTTTCTCCTCTTTTCCTCCTCTCTACCTCCTCCTCTCTTCCTCTCCCTGTGATGGGGTGCTGGGCAGACACGAATGACCAACTCATAAGCCCCCTCTCACCTAGGGTAACAAGGACATAACACAACCAATCATACTACCACAACAGCTACAACTACCACCACCACCACCACGATTAGTACCAGCAGCAACATCACCAGCATGATTCATTCACCTGTAGCAACAGAGGAAGCAGCATGATTCACTCCCCACCACCACCACCACCACCACCGTGAACACCATTCAACAGTACCTGAAGGAGAGACGTATTTGATTAGTAGTTACCAACACTCACCCCCACATCCCCCACACCTGCTAACCCTCCCCCATCTCCCACAATCACCCCTCACTGACCCACCACTCAAATCAACTCACACAGATCCTACCCCCAGATCCGGCCCACTCCCCATAATCTGCTTTATTTCTAATGCCCCCTCCCCACTCAGGGGGAAACATCTCCGGCCTCCCCTCCCAAGCGACACCCCCCCCCCGCCCCATCACTATCGCCTGCCCATCAGGGCGTGGTCGGCCCCCATCAGGCTGGATGGGTCGTAACCTTACTAAGATCCAATAATAGTCTCACTGGGATATGGACACAATATAGGGATATGTTTAGTAGGGAAGCGTCCCTATTCATGCCTCGCCCCGCCATGCCCCGCCCCGCCATACCCCGCCCCGCCATACCCCGCCTCGCCATGCCCCGCTCAATTGATCACCATTGATCAATGAATTATGAGTCTAGTTGGAATTTGATCAGAAGCAGTTACCCCAGGGGTAAGATGTTATGGGGAAGGTTACCCCAGTGGTAAGATGTTATGGGGAAGGTTACCCCAGGGGTAAGATGTTATGGGGAGGGTTACCCCAGGGGTAAGATGTTATGGGGAGGGTTACCCCAGGGGTAAGATGTTATGAGGAAGGTTACCCCAGGGGTAAGATGTTATAGGGAGGTTACCCCAGGAGTAAGATGTTATGGGGAGGGTTACCCCAGGGGTAAGATATAGGGAGGTTACCCCAGGGCTAAGAAGTTAAGGGCGGGGGTTACGTGTCCACACAGCGCCACCCATAACTATAACGGATGGAAGGGGCAAAATACAGGATGTTGTGGCCCTAAAAATTCAGTCTTTGTACTTTTGAAATTCTAAACGGATAATAAAAAGTGAAAGACTTATCATGAACCTAAGCACTTCTAGGCCTAACTTATGCAATCTTATCCTGTACAAGATTAACAGTACATTGTGTGGCCCTTTTGAGGGTACAATAGTTCATATTGATATAAGTGCTATGACAGATTCCCAAGTTCAGAGATTGCATACGCCCGCTGTGAAATATATATATATTATATATATAATATATATATATATATATATATATATATATATATATATATATATATATATATATATATATATATATATATATATGCGAACAAGCCTGAATGGTCCCCAGGACAATATGCAACTGAAAACTCACACCCCAGAAGTGACTCGAACCCATACTCCCAGGAGCAACGCAACTGGTATGTACAAGACGCCTTAATCCACTTGACCATCACGACCGGACAAAATGAGGTGAACCTCATTCACCTCATTTTGTCCGGTCGTGATGGTCAAGTGGATTAAGGCGTCTTGTACATACCAGTTGCGTTGCTCCTGGGAGTATGGGTTCGAGTCACTTCTGGGGTGTGAGTTTTCAGTTAGTTATATATATATATATATATATATATATATATATATATATATATATATATATATATATAACTAACTGAAAACTCACATATATATATATATATATATATATATATATATATATATATATATATATATATATATATATATATATATATATATATATATATATTGCAAGAGTTGTGTGGGTCCAACAAGACTGCTGTGTTCAGAGGATAGAGGATGTGTTCACTTTCTGTGAGTGCTATTATGTCTGGGTTTTCTTCTAGTACCCATTCTCCAAGTTCATTTGCTTTATTTGTAATTCCATCTATGTTAGTGTACATTGGCCTTCCTCCGACTCCGTAGGCTGCTGACTGTTCAGTGTTGTTCATCTCTACCTGTGTATATAGGACTGTCTTAGTATAGGTAGTTTAGACCTATGTTAAATTACACTTAGTGAATATTTTACGAGAATATTAAGCGTAAGTACATTAATTATCAAAATAAGGCACTAAGACAGGACGCCCATGTAGCACCGGGAATATTAAACGTATTAACATAATATTATAAGTACGGAGGCGCCCGACGGGTTACTCTATACCTGGAGATTATGTTGCGTGACTGTCCAGAATGTCCGTAGCCTAATGGTTCCGAGCGCACGCTGTCAGACACGCCCTATTAATCATAGCATGAGTTGGAGATATGTTCATTAAGGTCGCTTAAATGAGCCAGACAAGTCGTTAAGCCATCGGCCACTTAGTAATGAACCCATTTGGTCTCATCATTAGGCGTTGTTTACAACAGAAATTGTCGACACTGTCCACAGTCCACACCGGCCTGCTGCTGCTGCTGTCCTCAGCCCCAGATGTTGCCTCAGGCTTCCTTCTCTCTCTCTCTCTCTCTCTCTCTCTCTCTCTCTCTCTCTCTCTCTCTCTCTCTCTCTCTCTCTCTCTCTCTCTCTCTCTCTCTCTCTCTCTCTCTCTCTCTCTCGGCTTTCCTACCGATCCATTCCTGTTTCATTATTTGAATGTTCTTTTAATGTTATTATTAACAAAACTATTTTTAAAGGAACACAGTAAACGTATAGTGTTTACTAGTTAAATACGGTTAATATTTGATCAACGTTCGAATTGTCTGTGGGAGTTTTTGTGGGTGTTCGCGGTAGAATTTTCTTCTCGGTCAAAGCCATACGCGCGCTAGGCTGTCGTCGGTAGCCAGTCTTTCATTGTAATCCTGTTTCATCCTGCTCCCTTTGCCGGTCTCACCGCTGCTTCAAGTAATTCCATAATCCACTCGTCAAATCCTATTTTGCTCGAAGTAATCCGTTTTATCCCAACAGTCTTTTGTTCTGCTCAAACTCCATAGAATTAATCCTAATCCCTTTGAGACTCGTATAAGCCCTTTATATTCCCCGTGACAATATGATTGGAATTTGTTTGTGTGGACCTGTTTATTGTTTCTTGTGTTTTGGTCACACATATTGTAGCACTTATACTGTAGTGTTTTGGTTATACATTATAACACTTATACTGGAAAGTATTAGTGAGATGGTGAATTATCATTATTGTGTAGTGTTGTGTTAGTGTGTTTACCTTAATGTGCATCTGTCCCCAGCAATCTCTCTCCCTCACATCTGGTTAAGGCTGACTCTTTCAGTCTTCAGACAAGGTCCGATTCATCGTCTCAGTGTCCGGTTCTTCCTCATTGCCTGCCGTTATTCATCATTCATCCGGCTCTTTTTCTCTGTTTTGTTTCTGTTGTCGTACATTCCACCTCTGGTTATGATTTGCCTGCCTCACCTCGCCCCTCCCACCTCGGGGCCTCGCCCCTCCCACCTCGGGGTCTTACCTCGCCCCTCCAACCACGGGGCCTCACCCCACCCCTCCCACCTCGGGGCCTCGCCCCTCCCACCTCGGGGCCTCGCCCCTCCCACCTCGGGGCCTCGCCCCTCCCACCTCGGGGCCTTATTTCGCCCCTCCCACCACGGGGCCTCACCCCACCCCTCCCACCTCGGGGTCTCGCCCCTCCCACCTCGTGGTACAACAATGCAGTCATCAGGGGGTCTGAGGGACACCCACCAACCATCACCAGCGCTACTGTCCCTCGCCAGGCGGCTCTTATTTACACATTCCAGCAGCCCGGCCACCACGCTGGAATGATTGCCATCAGGTAATGATAATAATAGTACATCAGAAAATGAGACGACGACGACGTTTCGGTCCGTCCTAGACCATTATCAAGTCGATCTTAAGCCACGTTATTGTGAGTAACCGTCTGCATAATATAAGTAACTGGTGTATGAGGCTTGTAAGGTTCTCTGTTGAAAGCTTTTACTCATTTTCCAGCAGTATTTCTTATATTTGTTGGCAGGAGATTGAAGATTTGTAAGGCTTCTGGTGTTTGCCTTATTTCTCTGATCGTGACTATGGCGCCATGACTTTCATCGAGTATGTTTTGCTCTTCCTACCATATATCTCACTCTAGTATGTTATGATTTCATTGTGCAGGTTGGTGGTCTGGCCTTCCAGTATTTTCCATGTGTATATTATGATATTTCTCTCGTCTCTATTCCAAGAAACACAGCTTGAGTGCCGTCTGGCGTCTCAGTGAAGGTAGAGAGTGTAAGAAGATACTCAGTTTAAGTGTTTCACATACTTTTTTTCGAGCTGTTAAGGATCTTTGTATATTTTCTAGCTCTGCTATCTCAACTGCCTTAAAAGGGGATGTGAGAATCGAGCAATATTCCATACGAGATTTGACCAGTGTGTTGATGGATACCGTCATTGGTATGACGGTACCTTGTTCTGCAGGTTCTCATTATCCACCCCATCATTCTTCCGGCTGATGGAATGATTTCTTTATTATGCTCTTTAAACGTCAGGTCTTTTGACACCGTTATTCCATGATTATTGTCTTGCTCGATCCTCTGTGTGAGATTTGACCGGATCTTGCATCATGTTGTCCTTTTAAGATTCTGTTTTTTTCCGTGCCAGAGTAATTGGAATTTATCACTGTCGAACGTCATATTGTTTTTGTTGACCAATGGAAAACCTTGTTGATATTTGATTGGAGTTCTTATGTAACTTCCACTGTTACAATTTTCATTCTTATTTTTGGCGTCGCCCATAAAGAATGACACGAAATTGTAGGTTGTGTTTATGTGTGGTATGAGGATGATACTGGTGCGAGGGCCGTACCTCGTGGGACCCAGCTTCACAAACGTACTTAGAATGAATCTTGTTTGATTCACTACAACTCTTCTTAAATGTTTTATAAAAGGTTAAACGATATAAAATATAACGATATAAAATATCGTTTTCTTAGTTCATTACTGTAGTTTCTGTGGGAAGTGTAAGAGAATTTGTGAGGGAAGGTGAGAGAGCAGGTGTGAGGGACGGTGAGAGAGCAGGTGTGAGGGACGGTGAGAGAGCAGGTGTGAGGGAAGGTGAGAGAGCAGGTGTGAGGGACGGCGAGAGAGCAGGTGTGAGGGAAGGTGAGAGAGCAGGTGTGAGGGAAGGTGAGAGAGCAGGTGTGAGGGACGGTGAGAGAGCAGGTGTGAGGGACGGCGAGAGAGCAGGTGTGAGGGAAGGTGAGAGAGCAGGTGTGAGGGAAGGTGAGATACAATACGGGTAAAGAAAATAGGCGAGGAAAGGAATGAGGCATTAGACATTAGGGAGGAAGAGGAATTATCAGGGTGAAAGCACCAAGCCATTACGACTATATAGCACTTGGAAGGGGTCAGGATAAGGATTTGGGATGGGACGGGGGAAAGGAATGGTGGCCCAACTACTTGGACGGTCTAGGGATTGAACGCCGACCTGCATGAAGCGAGACCGTCGCTTCATGCAGGTCGTGAAGTGATAGGAAGAGGCAAAAGGCAAGGCTGAGAGGACGAGGACGCTGAGAGAACGCCGAGGTGAGAGAGGGAAGATGAGGTGAGAGAGGGAAGATGAGGTGAGGGAAGATGAGGTGAGAGAGGGAAGATGAGAGGGAGGTGGGCGACGGATGCCACTGATGAAGGTATCAACTTACTCTCATAAATCTGGCCTCGTGCACTTCTCCTCCGCCGTCTGTGTGTGTGTTTTGGTGGCCTCTTGATCGAGCCCCCACGGCGGACCCCGCCATGCCATCCTTATTGTTATTAGACTACAGGTGTGTCTCACTCCGTGTGTGTGTGTGTGTTTTGCATGTTTGTGCTGGCTTGGGTGTGTTTGTGCTGGCTTGGGTGTGTTTGTGCTGGCTTGGGTGTGTTTGTGCTCGCTTGGGTGTGTTTGTGCTGGCTTGGGTGTGTTTGTGCTGGCTTGGACGTGTTTGTGTTGGCTTGGACGTGTTTGTGTCGGCTTGGACGCGTTTGTGCTGGCTTTGGTGTGTTTGTGCTGGCTTGGACGTGTTTGTGTTGGCTTGGACGTGTTTGTGTTGGCTTGGACGTGTTTGTGCTGGCTTGGACGTGTTTGTGCTGGTTTGGACGTGTTTGTGCTGGCTTGGACGTGTTTGTGCTGGCTTGGACGTGTTTGTGCTGGCTTGGACGTGTTTGTGCTGGCTTGGACGCGTTTGTGCTGGCTTGGACGCGTTTGTGCTGGCTTGGACGTGTTTGTGCTGGCTTGGACGTATTTGTGCTGGCTTGGACGCGTTTGTTTTGGCTTGGACGTGTTTGTGCTGGCTTGGACGCGTTTGTGTTGGCTTGGACGTGTTTGTGCTGGCTTGGACGCGTTTGTGCTGGCTTGGACGTGTTTGTGCTGACTTGGACGTGTTTGTGCTGGTTTGGACGTATTTGTGCTGGCTTGGACGCGTTTGTGTTGGTTTGGACGTATTTGTGCTGGCTTGGACGCGTTTGTGTTGGCTTGGACGTGTTTGTGCTGGCTTGGACGTATTTGTGCTGGCTTGGACGTGTTTGTCCTGGCTTGGATGCGTCTGTGTTGGCTTGGACGTGTTTGTGCTGGCTTGGACGTGTTTGTGCTGGCTTGGACGTATTTGTGCTGGCTTGGACGTGTTTGTGCTGGCTTGGATGCGTTTGTGTTGGCTTGGACATGTTTGTGCTGGCTTGGACGCGTTTGTGCTGGCTTGGACGCGTTTGTGCTGGGTTGGACGTATTTGTGCTGGCTTGGACGCGTTTGTGCTGGCTTGGACGTATTTGTGCTGGCTTTGGACGTATTTGTGCTGGCTTGGACGTATTTGTGCTGGCTTGGATGCGTTTGTGTTGGCTTGGACGTGTTTGTGCTGGCTTGGACGTGTTTGTGCTGGCTTGGACGTATTTGTGCTGGCTTGGACGCGTTTGTGTTGGCTTGGACGTGTTTGTGCTGGCTTGGACGCGTTTGTGCTGGCTTGGACGTATTTGTGCTGGCTTGGACGTGTTTGTCCTGGCTTGGATGCGTTTGTGTTGGCTTGGACATGTTTGTGCTGGCTTGGACGTGTTTGTCCTGGCTTGGATGCGTTTGTGTTGGCTTGGACATGTTTGTGCTGGCTTGGACGTGTTTGTCCTGGCTTGGATGCGTTTGTGTTGGCTTGGACGTGTTTGTGCTGGCTTGGAAGTATTTGTGCTGGCTTGGACGTATTTGTGCTGGCTTGGACGTATTTGTGCTGGCTTGGACGCGTTTGTGTTGGCTTGGACGTGTTTGTGCTGGCTTGGACGCGTTTGTGTTGGCTTGGACGTATTTGTGCTGGCTTGGACGTATTTGTGCTGGCTTGAACGTGTTTGTGTTGGCTTGGACGTGTTTGTGCTGGCTTGGACGTGTTTGTGTTGGCTTGGACGTGTGTGTACTATACAATAACAGAGAGACAGGGGGATCTAACAGGAAAGCGTCAACAATGAGAGAGGGGCCACAAGTAAGGGCGACGTCACTAGACAAGTCACGACCGGAAGTCCTCGAACTGTTTGACCGGATATGGTTGTCGTTGGGTTGGACGTGTCGATGGTTCCTCTCAACCGTGTAGGGGGGAGGGGGTTAAGGGAGGGGGGGTGCGGGAGGCTCTTTTTTTGGGGGTCTCTTAAGGGCTTTGAGTTCCCATCACTAACACAGGGGAGAGAGACTCGCCCAGATTAACAGCAGCGAGAGGTGTTTTATGTTTAGTAAATCTAAACATATAGTAAATCTTACATATAGATTTAGTAAATCTAAACGTAAACAAGAGTTTCTACGCTGGTATCAATATGTCTAATATTTTTATTTTTCTGTTTATTTTCCAGCTGTTCCTTCTAATAAACAGATCTTGCCGACTGTGACTGTGACTGGAACTCTCCTGTTGAATATAATGTACAGTTTCCTGTTAGAGGTGATGTAATTAGTGTAAACCTCTGTGTGATGTCTGGGAATGTTTCTCTTAGTTAACACTTCTAATTCTTGCCTAATTTGTTGTAATACAATTTTTTTTAAATTATATTTTTTTTTAAATTTTAAATAAAATAAAAAATTTAAATAGCCGGTCGGCCGAGCGGACAGCACACTGGACTTATGATCCTGTGGTCCTGGGTTCGATCCCAGGCGCCGGCGAGAAACAATGGGCAAAGTTTCTTTCACCCTATGCCCCTGTTACCTAGCAGTAAAATAGGTACCTGGGTGTTAGTCAGCTGTCACGGGCTGCTTCCTGGGGGTGGAGGCCTGGTCGAGGACCGGGCCGCGGGGACACTAAAGCCCCGAAATCATCTCAAGATAACCTCAAGATAACCTGACAGTGTTCATGGGATTAATGTTGAATATGTTCAGATTTGCCATTTATATCACATCAGAGTTTTATTTCTAGTTGTATTATTATTATTATTATTATTATTATTATTATTTTGCAAGTGAATGCATTACAAATGGAACAAAATTACATTTAATATTACATGCAAGTGATGTGACATGAGGTTATCTTGAGACGATTTCAGGGCTTAGCGTCCCCGCGGCCCGGTCATCGACCAGGGCCTCCTTTTTGTTACACACCCCTAGGAAGCAGTCCGTAGCAGCTGTCTAACTCCTAGGTACCTATTTACTGCTAGGTAAACAGATGCATCAAGGTGAAAGAAACTATGCCCATTTGTTTCTCCCTCTGCCGGGGATAAAACCCGGAACCTCAGGACTACGAACACGAAGCGCTGTCCACTCAGCTGTCAGGCCCCCCTGTGTCTCTAAGTAATATGTATTAACACATGGACGTATACTCACGACCATATTGAATACTTATAATAATAATAATAATAATAATTTTATTTAGGTAAGGTACATACATAAAGAGATTTTACAAAGTTTGTTGGCTTTATAGATAGAGCTAGTACATACAATGCCTAAAGCCACTATTACGCAAAGCGTTTCGGGCAGGACGCAAAGCGTTTCGGGCAGGACGCAAAGCGTTTCGGGCAGGACGCAAAGCGTTTCGGGCAGGACGCAAAGCGTTTCGGGCAGGACGCAAAGCGTTTCGGGCAGGACGCAAAGCGTTTCGGGCAGGACGCAAAGCGTTTCGGGCAGGACCCACTTCATCTCCAAGACCCTTTAACAACTCAGGGACATAAAAACATCCCCCGTGACAAGCTAGCCGAAGAAGGTGCGGGGGGGGGGGGGGAGGATATATCTTGAGGTTATCTTGAGATGATTTCGGGGCTTTAGTGTCCCCGCGGCCCGGTCCTCGACCAGGCCTCCACCCCAAGGAAGCAGCCCGTGACAGCTGACTAACACCCAGGTACCTATTTTACTGCTAGGTAACAGGGGCATAGGGTGAAAGAAACTCTGCCCATTGTTTCTCGCCGGCGCCTGGGATCGAACCCAGGACCACAGGATCACAAGTCCCGCGTGCTGTCCGCTCGGCCGACCGGCTCCCCAGAGCAAGTCAGTGAGTTTGTACGCTGGTACAATGCAGTCGCAGTCGACAACCTCGTTCATTATGAACGAAAAGGAGGTGGTCAAATGAGAGAATCCGTAATTAAAGGAATTCATCTTAGATACAAATACCTTCAGAGATTCGGGATGGAAACAACAACTGAGGAGCGGAGTTGTAGAATTTATATCATGAGTGACGGACAAGGTCTGGACCACTGGCTGAGAGACTTGCCCATCTCAGAGACATTAGAAACATGTATAATAAACCTCATATGGTTCGAGTTAGGAAAACACGTTTTGTCAAATATATATATACTGTCCTTAAAGAGTTTTCCTGCTTTATATCCACAAGATAACATAAACATTATCTTGCGAATACAAACACGAGGGTTGTAGGATGTTAATCCCTTGTTTTAGTCTGTTCATTTGAGGCAGTTTAACAAGTCCCAGCTGTGTTTGGGTACGCGTGACAGGATGAACAACCCAGCGGGTATTCTTCCTATTGCGGGGTGTTGTACATGCTGGTATATGGCGGTGTGTTCGCTCACAGAATGAGAGACGCTGCATGCCTAATACACTCGACCTTTGGTACAAAATTAAAAACAAAGTACTCACAAGTTGGCTCCTGTGATTGACGATTGAGAGGCGGGATCAAAGAGCCAAAGCACAACTAAGTAAGAACACACACACACACACACACACACACACACACACACACACACACACACACACACACACACACACACACACACACACACACACACAGCACACAGGGAAAGAGCACAAGAAGTTAACCCAGATGTAATCGGACTCACTGAAACAAAACTCTCTGGAATCATAACGAATGCCGTGTTTCCCCAGGAGTATACAGTAATAAGGAAAGAGAGGGAAGGTAGAGGAGGAGGCGGAGTGGCCCTACTCATGAGAAGGGAATGGAGTTTTAAGGAGATGGCCATCCCGGGCTGTGAGGAGTTCAGAGACTACATAGCAGGCACCATAACAATGGGAGGACCAAGAATAGTAGTAGCAGTAATATACAACCCTCCACCAAATGACAGGAGACCCAGTCAAGAGTATGAAAACAACAACAAGGCAGTTAACACTATAATTGAGAGGGCAGCCTCTGCTGCCTGTAGAAATAGATCCCACCTGCTCATCATGGGCGACTTCAATCACGGAAAGATTGACTGGGAGAACAAGGAACCGCATGGAGGCGAGGATACGTGGAGAGCCAAACTATTGGAGGTGGTGACAAGCAACTTTTTAACGCAGCATGTCGGAGAACCCACAAGGATGAGAGGCAATGACGAACCAGCGAGACTCGACCTAGTCTTCACTCTGAACGACTCCGACATAAGAGAAATCGGTTTTGAGGACCCAGTAGGAATGAGCGACCACAGTGTACTGGTGTTTGAGTACTTGATTGAAGAAGGGTTATTGAACTCGAGGAGGGATACCGAAACCAAAAGGTTAGCATACCGAAAGGGAAACTATGAGGGGATAAGAAAATTCCTAACAGATATAGCATGGGAAACAGAGCTCAGGGGAAAGACGGCCCAAGATATGATGGATTACATCACGCAGAAGTGCAAGGACGCAGCAAACAAGTTTGTCCCAGTCCAAAAGGAAAACAGAGAAATGAAGATGAGAAACCCATGGTTTAATCAAAGATGTAGGCTAGCTAAGCAGCAAAGTAAAAGGGCATGGAGAAACTATAGGAATAACAGGACACTGGAGAGCAGAGAAAGATACCAGAATGCCAGGAATGAATATGTCAGGATGAGAAGAGAGGCAGAAAGACAATACGAAAATGACATCGCAAGCAAGGCAAAGACTCAGCCTAAATTGTTGCATAGCCACATTAGGAGAAAAACAACAGTAAAGGAACAGGTTATGAGATTAAGGATAGGGGCGGAAGGATTCACTACAAATGACAAGGAAGTGTGTGAGGAATTGAATAAGAAATTCCAGGAGGTCTTCACCTTAGAACAAGGAGAAATTCCAGAGGTAAGTGAGGGAATAGCTAACCAGGAACCACTGGAAGAGTTTGAGATTACCAGTGGGGAAGTAAGGAAGTGTTTACTAGAGTTGGACGTGACGAAGGCTATAGGCCCAGATGGAATCTCCCCTTGGGTTCTAAAGGAAGGAGCAAGAGAACTGAGCCTACCACTCTCCATAGTGTATAACAAATCACTGGCAACAGGGGAACTGCCAGATACTTGGAAAGCAGCTAACGTAGTCCCGATATACAAGAAAGGGG
Source organism: Procambarus clarkii (assembly GCF_040958095.1). NCBI lineage: Eukaryota > Metazoa > Arthropoda > Malacostraca > Decapoda > Cambaridae > Procambarus > Procambarus clarkii. Next base: position 26,812,774 of record NC_091186.1, read on the forward strand.
ATAGACAGGAGGCACTGAACTACAGGCCAGTGTCCCTAACCTGCATACCATGCAAGCTGATGGAGAAGATTGTGCGAAAAAAACTAGTGGAGCATCTGGAGCGAAGGAACTTTGTAACACAGCATCAACATGGGTTCAGGGATGGCAGGTCCTGCCTCACAGGGTTACTTGAATTCTACGACCAGGCAACAAAAATAAGGCAAGAAAGAGAAGGGTGGGCAGACTGCATATTTTTGGATTGTCAGAAAGCCTTTGATACAGTGCCACACAAGAGGCTAGTGCGAAAGTTGGAGATGCAGGCTGGAGTGAGAGGGAAGGTACTCCGGTGGATAGAGGAATACCTAAGCAACAGGAGACAACGAGTCTGTGTGAGGGGTGAGGTCTCAGATTGGCGAGACGTCACAAGTGGAGTCCCGCAGGGGTCAGTCCTTGGACCTATACTGTTTCTGGTATATGTAAATGATCTCCCAGAGGGTATAGATTCGTTCCTCTCAATGTTTGCCGACGATGCAAAAATTATGAGGAGGATTGAAACAGAGGATGATAGTAGGAGGCTACAAGATGACCTGGATAGACTGAGTGAATGGTCCAACAAATGGCTGTTGAAGTTCAACCCGAGTAAATGCAAAGTAATGAAACTAGGCAGTGGAAACAGGAGGCCAGGCACAGGATACAGAATAGGAGATGAAGTACTTAATGAAACAGACAGAGAGAAAGATCTAGGAGTTGATATCACACCAAACCTGTCTCCTGAAGCCCACATAAAGAGAATAACGTCTGCGGCATATGCGAGGCTGGCTAACATCAGAACGGCGTTCAGGAACCTGTGTAAGGAATCATTCAGAATCTTGTACACCACATATGTAAGACCAATCCTGGAGTATGCGGCCCCAGCATGGAGCCCGTACCTTGTCAAGCACAAGACGAAGCTGGAAAAAGTCCAAAGGTATGCTACTAGACTAGTCCCAGAACTAAGAGGCATGAGTTATGAGGAAAGGCTGCGGGAAATGCACCTCACGACACTGGAAGACAGAAGAGTAAGGGGGGACATGATCACAACCTACAAAATCCTCAGGGGAATCGACCGGGTAAACAAGGACGAACTTTTCAACACTGGTGGGACGCGAACAAGGGGACACAGGTGGAAGCTGAGTACCCAAATGAGCCACAGAGACGTTAGAAAGAACTTTTTCAGTGTCAGAGTAGTTAGCAAATGGAATGCATTAGGAAGTGATGTGGTGGAGGCTGACTCCATTCACAGTTTCAAATGTAGATATGATAGAGCCCAATAGGCTCAGGAATCTGTACACCAGTTGATTGACGGTTGAGAGGCGGGACCAAAGAGCCAGAGCTCAACCCCCGCAAGCACAATTAGGTAAGTACACACACACACACACACTTAACACACAGACCTTTGTGCTTGCTCATATTTGATCACCCAACACACAGCCGCCACCCGGTGCTGGGGTCCACCTGACGGTACACTCACAGTGCTGGGGTCCACCTGGGGTACACTCACCCCTGCTGATGTGTAGCCCGTCACGCCGCCTGAACCCGTCCCGGGATTATATTGTAAGGCAAGAATTGTTTATTGTAGTTTTCCTGTTCCAGTGAGTTGGGTGTGACGCGGGTCTGCTTGTCTGTCCGCGGGTGGGTGATGGGAGGGTGACGTGGGTGACGGGAGGGTGACGCGAGTGGTCCCTACAATTAATGAGTCACCGGTGGGTGAAGCTGCAGGTTGTCCAACCAGCAAAATATAGGGTTTCGTGGTGGTGGATCAGTATATGCAAGTAATGAAATCATTATGTAACCTCTAGTTACATAATGGCTTCATCTTACACCAGCCTGGTTGACCAGACCACCAACTACGTGGTCTGGTCAGAGACCGGCCGCGGCGACGTTGATCCCCGGAGTCAACATATGGTAACACTGCAAATATTATTTTCGTTTTTTGGGGGAAACCAAACAAAAATAATATGTCTAACGAACACAATTTATCTTTGTCTACGGGCAGGATGGGAGTGTAAATAGCTTGTGTTGGTTAAGTTATATTTTTGACTATTGAATCTTCCGTGTAATACGAGTACCAGACTGTAAAATTACTTCCTCCCGCCATCCCATGCTCTCCCTCCCTCTGCTGTGTGCTTGTGGTAGTGGCAGGCACAGCGCGGAACTCCATTACTGAGCTCTGTGTTGTCTTCTTGCAGGTGCGGCTGTGGCTGCTGTGTGCGGTGGCGGCGTGTGTGGCTGCCGCTCCCCCTGGTTCCTGCCCCCGCATGTGCTTCTGTCCTCTCGACCCCCGTGGCCGTCGTCAGGTGATCTGCAACACAGGAGGACTGGTGGATCCCCTTCCTGTATTAGACATGCCTTCTGACGCAGAGGTGCTGGAAGTTGGGGCACCACCTGGTCGACCCAACGCCCTTACTCTCGGTCCCATATTCAAGGATCACCGCCGTCTGGAGAAGCTGAGTGTGACGGGGTCTGGCGTTCCCGCCCTCGGCGCCCACTCCTTCTGGGGTCTGAGGCGCCTTCACACCCTCAACGTCTCCCATAATGCCATCACAGCTGTCATTGACACTAACTTTCGGGGTGCGGACAGTCTTCACACGCTGGACCTGAGTCACAACCAAGTGGAATCGGTTCCATCTGCTGTGTTCCGTCACATTCGAAACCTTCGCTTCCTGAGCCTAGCAAACAACCGTCTACCTGAGATAGTGCCCAGGATATTGTACGGCCTCTCTCTCCTTGAGACGCTGGACATCAGTCACAATCCTTTGGGCATCTTGCCTTCTGACCGCTTCACTGATGCTCCTAACCTGCGCGAGCTGAGATGTGCTGCATGTGGTCTTCAGACTGTTTCAGAGCAACTTCTGAGGGCGCTTCCGGAGTTGAGAGTGTTGGATCTTCGTCTGAATAGATTAACGGAGGTACCGCCAATAGCTGTGTCAAGACACTTGACGACACTGCACCTTGATTACAACCACGTGTCCACTCTGATGCCCAATGGCTTATCGGGTCCACCATTGTCCACTCTCACGCTGGCCAATAATCGAATTTCCTCTCTAAGTGTTCAAGCGATGGCCAACTCTACGCTCACATTCTTTGATCTGGCATACAACCGTCTGACGCGACTTCGTACTGATGCCTTGAGTGATGGCTTCACCAGGCTTCGGTATTTAAGACTCACGGGCAATCCTCTTCAAGTGGAAAAGTTAGTACAAGTGATCCCCCGTGCTAGACAGCTGCGGCAACTGGAACTAGCGGAGTTGGGCATGACCCACCTGCCTGGGGATTTGCTCCGGCAATCACGCCACCTTAAAATCCTCAACGTCTCTGGGAATTACCTGTCAGGTTTCCCAGTGTCTGCATTATTTGCCACTCCTCACCTGATCACCCTAGATCTCTCTCACAATAACTTCCGTGGCCTAGAACAAGACCTGGTCACTGCCTTCACTACCATGGCCTCGCTGGAAAAAGTTTGGTTACAGGGAAACCCGTGGCAATGTCAGCAATGCCATGTGGCTCCCATGCTTGACTGGCTGAGGGATCCCAGCGCCTCCCGCCATCCTCATGCAGAGTCTATATGTCGTGACATGCCTATGTCCCCACGTTGCCTCAGGTGCATGGGACCGCAGGAGCTGGCTGGCCAGGAGCTGCAGTTGCTGGACAAGACCCACGTGCCTGAGTGTGTCCAAGAGGCTCCTGCATGGCCGTCCTGGCTTGGAGACACCCAAAGCGACGACCCACGCTCACCTCGCAACCATCAAACCGCAGAATCAATAGAAGAAACAGATACCAGTCTTGAAGTATTCTTCGGCGACCACATGGCACTGATCGTGGGGGTTGGGTGTGGGCTGGTCTTGGCTTTGCTGCTGGTGGTTGTTGCCGCCATCTTGTTGGCCAGAAGACATTCGGCCCTCTATTACACGAATGAGCCTGCTGACCATGACTCCTCCCAAAAGCTGATGAGTCGGAACAATAACGACAACAGTCCGCCAGGTCCTAGAAGTCCCCCACGTGCCTCTACGCCCTACACTACTCGCACAGGAGCCTCTATTGCCACTATTGAGGAGGTCGACAGCATCGCAGGATCCACAATCGATTTGCAGATTGGCAAGGAGCTAAGGGCCCCAAGGATCGTGCGTCTGGCAGCGTCTCCCCTGCCATAAAGTGGTCACGATGTGGGTCCTTGGAATGAGTCCTCAAGAGGGCCTGTAAGAGGTGATCTTGATTAGGGTCCCTGAGAGAGAGGGGGGTCTCTAAAAATGGATACTTCAGAGGGTCCCTGAGAATGGGATAACCAAAGTAGGGGAGGACGGCCGGGTCGGGCTGCGTCGCCGACCACAATCTTGCAACTTAACCCTCCTGTCCCACCGGTTTGGAACCTCATCTCAGTATATTGTATCACCCTCCTCGGCCTTGTCTACCGTATTGTCACCAGTGTGGCATTCAATGAGGTGTTACCAGACTTACCCCATAGTGGGTGTTGCTAGCAGCTGGATCCTCCATAGTGCGTAGTGTGGCTCCTTCAGCGTCACCTGAATGAGACCTCAACTACATTCAGAAGTATAAACGCTGGCCAGACTGGTCGTCCCGGTCTGTTGTGTCAGACAAGTGCGAGAAATAATGTATTTCATTGACAATTGTGTCAACATCTGGTTCAGACGATATTTAATATACATTCTTTAAAAGAGTGTTTTATTATCTAAGAGTAATGCCCATAAAGTTCAATGTATGAAAATAAGTTTTTATCGAGGATTAGAAAATGGCAATATTAATTTCTGGCGCTTGTTAGCGTGTTGCTGTGTTTTGGCCAAGTTGTAAATGATCAATAATACGAGTGTGAGAGATGGAAGAAGAGCCTGCCTAGTCACGAGAGCTGGAGCCCAACTCCTCTACACGCGACCGACACCCTCCACGGCAGCTCTACACTGATGATTTATTGATTGATAAAGAGTAAGCCACCCAAGAGGTGGCACGGGCATGAATAGCCCGTAATACACTAATGCTATACATGGCAGCTATATACTGCTGCTGTATACGGCTGGCATGCACGAGAGACATCTTCAGTCACGCAGGGTGCAGTTGCACCTCCACAGATCTCCAGTATCAGCTCTTGATACTGGTAATGGCTCAAAAGGGCCACCACTTACGGGCTATTCATGCCCGTGCCACCCTTTGGGTGGCTTAATCTTCATCAATCAATCGGCTGGCATGCATTGCACGGCTCTTGTTCATCAACGGTGTACATTGATGCCGTACACTTGCTATAGTACGCAACTCCTCTCTAATATTTTCATGCATGTATCTGTGTGTACGAATGGGTGCTTGTACATCAAATTTAAGGTGTATGTAAATATTATGTACTATGGAAACTAAAGAATGTTTTCTTTGTATATTTTACCATTGGCCGTGTCCCATGAAACACTCCAGTGATGACCCTTATGCACAGGAATGACACCTAATCCATAATTTATTGCACAATAGAACTGAGTGACCTGTGCTGAGAGCTGTCACACAGCTGTCATTTGAACCCTTCTTGGCTGCGTCACCACACACACACACACACACACACACACACACACACACACACACACACACACACACACACACACACACACACACACACACACACACTGAGAAACTGAGTGCCCAAATGAGCCACAGAGATATTAGAAGGAACTTTTTTAGTGTCAGAGTGGTTGACAAATGGAATGCATTAGGAAGTGATGTGGTGGAGGCTGACTCCATACACAGTTTCAAGTGTAGATATGATAGAGCCCAATAGGCTCAGGAATCTGTACACCTGTTGATTGACGGTTGAGAGGCGGGACCAAAGAGCCAGAGCTCAACCCCCGCAAACACAACTAGACGAGTACACACACACACACACACACACACACACACACACACACACACACACACACACACACACACACTTCTTGACCGTCCAAAGATAAGTAGTTAATCGCCGGGTAATACAGTACTTGGCTTTAATCAGCTTTCTTCAAAGAGCTTAATAGTAAAAAGTGTATGACAGCTCATATATTTAGTATTTTAACATACAAGTATAATATAGACAACTTGAGATGGGGGAAGTAACCCTTAACAGTAGCATTCGTTAGCGGACAAAGATAAGAATAAGTAATGACTAACGAAAGACTTAGATACTTAAGTGCCTAACGCTATTATGCTCGTTGATCAGAAGTGAAGTTCGTTCTATATGTCGTGATAGACAATTATTGAATTATTTGCGGAAAATTGTGTATTGCTTTTTTTATTGAGTTCTGGAAATATTTCGTCCAATTTTGGTTTCTTAAGCAATTTGTCCGTCTTAAAAGTTCTTAAGATCCCTGGCCAAAATTGTGCCTATCACACACCTGTTGTGAGTGCCTCTACACCTGCTGTGAGTGCCTCTACACCTGCTGTGAGTGCCTCTACACCTGTTGTGAGTGCCACTACACCTGTTGTGAGTGCCTCTACACCTGTTGTGAGTACCACTACACCTGTTAAGAGCGCCACCACGTCCATAATTGCCTTAACAAATCGGCAAACGAAAGAACAAGTGCAATTATGCAAATTTATTACTGTACACGTAACAAGGAGTGTAATGTGTACACCAGTCAGCGGGCAGAGTGTAGTACACCAGCCCTCTGTGAGTACACCAGTCAGCGGGTAGAGTATAGTACACCAGCTCTCTATGAGTACACCAGTCAGCGGGCAGAGTATAGTACACCAGCTCTCTGTGAGTACACCAATCAGCGGGTAGAGTATAGTACACCAGCCCTCTGTGAGTACACCAGTCAGCGGGCAGAGTATAGTACACCAGCCCTCTGTGAGTACACCAGTCAGCGGGCAGAGTATAGTACACCAGCCCTCTGTGAGTACACCAGTCAGCGGGTAGAGTGTAGTACACCAGCCCTCTGTGAGTACACCAGTCAGCGAGCGCTCAAAATGCTGGAACTCTGAGGGGAAGAGAAAACGTGTCTGTTTCATCAGTAACTTAAGTATAAACACAGGACAAACCCTCGTAGCTTTAAGGTTCCGTGTACATAGTCATTCTTGGATAGCTATCCGAACTAACAGTTTTGTACATGTTTTATGTTGTATTTTTAATACAACCAGTTGTAGGAGGAAAAGTGCGTTCATGTGGCGGAATACTAAATATTAACCATGTAGGCCTAAGGCTTATGTAACACTATAACAATTAGTAACAGGTTAACGAGTAACGTTGGGATACCTCACCTTGTCATGGATTCAGGACTCAACGTCCCCGCGGCCCGGTCCTCGACCAGGCCTGCTGGGATAATAACTTACATCACCATGGGAGATACATCACTGCCTCCCCCCCCCCCCGGAAAGACTTTGTTTATTTCCAAATTTGGTCAAAGTAAAGTAGAAATAATTATTTTTGTATATAAAATGTAATATAGCAAAGTTTTCACTATTTCGATAAAAGAATCCCAAGCGTCCTTGAGATAGTGGTCACTCAAGCGTGTAGTTAAGGATCTCATAGGCCAGAAACCATGTTAAGGATCTCATAGGCCAGAAACCATGTTAAGGATCTCATAGGCCAGAAACCATGTTAAGGATCTCATAGGCCAGAAACCATGTTAAGAATCTCATAGGCCAGAAACCATGTTAAGGATCTCATAGGCCAGAAACCATGTTAAGAATCTCATAGGTCAGAAACCATGTTAAGAATCTCATAGGCCTCAAACCATGTTAATAATCTCATAGGCCTCAACCATGTTAATAATCTCATAGGCCTCAACCATGTTAATAATCTCATAGGCCTCAACCATGTTAAGAAAGAATGATGGTCCTTCCTTTAGGGACCATCTTCTTTTTTAGGTCTTTAGGGAAGGACCTAAAATCAATGCAACAACAGATACAAATCTTGTCAGGAAAAAACAAATAGATTTTTTTACTCAGATAAATCAGAAACAAAGTTAATTTAGTAACATTTACTCGTGTTCTGATACGTATATAATGAGTTTATTGTGTGACTTCAGACTAATTAGTAACTGAATCTACATATTAGTAATATCTGTTACGCTGTTCAACTGTTACGTCTGCCACACGATGATCTCTTGAGGTTATCTTGAGATGATTTCGGGGCTTTTTAGTGTCCCCGCGGCCCGGTCCTCGACCAGGCCTCCACCCCCAGGAAGCACCCCGTGACAGCTGACTAACACCCAGGTACCTATTTTACTGCTAGGTAACAGGGGCATAGGGTGAAAGAAACTCTGCCCATTGTTTCTCGCCGGCGGCTGGGATCGAACCCGGGACCACAGGATCACAAGTCTAGCGTGCTGTCCTCTCGGCCGACCGGCTCCCCATGATGGCTGATAATGTACATGAATAGATACATGATCTGAGACATCCATCTTGCAGACGTTGTGTTCTATTGTTCTGAAGACTGGCTGGCGCCCCCGCCAGACTCTTCGGCCCAAACTGTGATACTAAATCTTGTAAGCGGAGAATAATTGTATTTTCAACCTTTTGAACATAAACTAAATCTTGTAGTAACAGTGTTTCATTGATCCTCTTGTAATTCTTGGCGCCTATACCTTAATGAACATGTACTGAGGGAGCTGTCAGGTATATACACTGAGAGTAGTCAGGTATATACACTGAGAGTAGTCAGGTATATACACTGAGAGTAGTCAGGTATATACACTGAGAGTAGTCAGGTATATACACTGAGAGTAGTCAGGTATATACACTGAGAGTAGTCAGGTATATACACTGAGAGTAGTCAGGTATATACACTGAGAGTAGTCAGGTATATACACCGAGAGAGCAGCCAGGTATATACACCGAGAGAGCAGCCAGGTATATACACTGAGAGTAGTCAGGTATATACACTGAGAGAGCAGCCAGGTAATTGGGGGAAAGGTTTATACGTACATGTAGAAGGAGATAAGTGTTTTAAGGAAAACGTGTGTGTAAAAGTGTGTGTGCAGGTGTGGGTACAGGTGTGGCTACAGGTGTGGGTACAGGTGTGGATGTGGGGTATACACAGGTCTGTGTTCAGTTATGACGTACATTAGGAATCAAACACCACAGCTACCTTCTCCACTGTTTATTTTTTATATTTATCCGAAGTGCCAGTTACTGAGCCGCGTCACTCATCCTGCGAGTGAGCACACGGCCGCCACAGGGCCAGGAGCCACGTGCCTTACAACCAGGTCCCGAGTCACCACAGGATGAACAGGGACGAAGAAGAGTGCACGAGGCTCCACAGGATGAACAGGGACGAAGAAGAGTGCACGAGGCTCCACAGCGGAACACAGCGTCTGGGAACAACTGTGTTGGGAGGCTGGCGGAGGTCTGGTGGCAGTGGGCTACACAAACACTCAACGGCTCCTCCGTCAAGAAGGTGTTTACCGCAGCACGAGCACCGCTCCCACCGGCCTATGAGCTCTCAACAGCCTCGTGTAACCAAATACTGTACACATTCCACTTGGGGTCTCGAAGCCTGGCTGGGGGGAGAGGAGGGAGCAGAGGCAGGGGGTAGTGAGGGAGAGGGAGCAGAGGCAGGGGGTAGTGAGGGAGGGGAGGGACCAAGGGCGGGGATAGTGAGGGAGGAGAGGGATTACGGGATAGTGAGGGTCCAAGGTAGTAGTGAGGAAGATACACCTCTATAAGGCTCTAGTCCGGCCGCATCAAGAGTATCCCCCAGTACCACTACACACCTTAAATAAAACTAACATGCAAAAATTACAAGCAGTGCAAAATAAGGCGCTAAGGAGAGCAGCAAAACACCGTCCACCATATGACCAGACAATCCAGGAGCTCCATGAACTCCTGAACATACAGCCACTAAACATCAGACTACAGCACCAAGCCATCAGGGTGTGGAACACCATCGAAATGTTAGAGGACCCAATGTTAGAAAGATTTCTCCAAGATGAGACGCCCCACTCCCACAGCTGGTGGCCCAAGATGAGACGCCCCGCTCCCACAGCTGGTGGCCCAAGATGAGACGCCCCGCTCCCACAGCTGGTGGCCCAAGAGCCGCGATTTACTAGATGAAAACCTAGCCCCAGAGTACATAATTCCCAGATGAAATACTGACCAGAAATCCCTCTCCCAATAATTGAAAAAAAAATTGTATATATATAAATATATATACGTATATATAAATCAATAAATAATAATAATAAAATAAATAGCCTTAAACAAAACAACATAACATGGGGAAGCATTGGAGTGTGTATATCCGAGTGCTACAATATCATAAATAGATATCCATATATGGTGAAACACATGTGAAGAACCTCTCACACACTCACAGCTCCCTGACAAGAGGGAGCCAGCTTAGCTTAGCTGCCAACACCCACACACATCGTGTCAGCAAGGCGGACAGCCAGCCCGCCTGCTTTCATACCTCTCACTGTATTTCCCACTTCTAAACTTCCCTTCACCTATGCCTCTCCATCCTCTTTACTACCCCCTACCCCCCCTCACCACCAAAACAAAAGGGAGGAAGAAGAGTAGAAGAATGACGGGGTGAGAGGAGAAGGAGGAAAACAGTATAGAGAAGAGGAGCAGAGGACGAGGAAGGGAATAAAGGACTACAAGTACTATACTACCCACGGGGGGGGGGAGGGGGGGGGGAGGGGGGGGGAACATTCTGCGAACGAGTGAAAAAGTAAAAAAAAAAAATAGGAAGAACATTTCAAAAGGTAGAAACAAAGGCAAAACAATAAAAATATCAATGAGAGAAGAACAAGTGGCAGGAAATATCAAGGTGAGAGGGAGAGGCAGGGTAGAGTACCAGTCCCCCCTTCCCTCCCCCACATTCTCCCCCACATGATAACACACCCCCATCCCTCCCCCCCCCCCCCCACCTACCACTTGGGAAAGAGCCAGCTGGCCATTCGACACAGGGCGACCATTACGCGCCAAGAAGTACCAGGGCGGTATCAGGGCGCAGGAGCGACCACCTGATAGTGGGAGACCACCGCGGTAATTAACTAGATGGTATTATCCGTGAGCGTGCGTGTGAGGGTGTGTGTGTGTGTGTGTGTGTGTGTGTGTGTGTGTGTGTGTGTGTGTGTGTGTGTGTGTGTGTGTGTGTGTGTGTGTGTGTGTGTGTGGTTGACTGTGCGAGTGTGGTTGAGAGCGTGTGTGTGGTCGAGCGTGTGCGAGTGTAGTCGAGTGTGCGAGTGTAGTCGAGTGTGCGTGTGTGGTCGAGTGTGCGTGTATGCGGGAGTGTATGTGCGTTCGATTTAGGAGAAAAACAATAATAAAATGCAAGAAGAACTATGAAGGAAAGAAAATAAAAAAATATTGAGAATTAGAGAATGAGAAAAATTAAACCTTGAAAGAAAACAAAAAATTAACCATACAAATTTAGACGAAAATAAAAGGAACAAAAAAATCGACCAAAAATTTAGACGCGCCTTAAAGTAATGAGTTCGTCACCATACCTGTCATGTCATCTGTCATGTCACCATACCTGTCATGTCATCTGTCATGTCACCATACCCGTCATGTCATCTGTCATGTCACCATACCCGTCATGTCACCTGCAGCCCTGTCACTATAATTGTCATATAGATGAATGAGTTGATATAAATAGGAGGTGCCTCGTATGCCTGATAATAGGCCTGATGCAGTTCCATTATTTCTCATGTTCTCGTGAATCACTACAAACCAGACACGACAAGGCTCATCGACTCTTTTCCAATACTGAACAAACTGGACGACCACTTCCCTGTACGACCCACTCACCAAGCTAATACGTCGCAGTCTTACTGATTAAAATCCGTTAAAAGTGTGACGTATTAGTAAAAATTAAAGCACCGTAAGACTGATGTTTTCTATGCATTGATCTCGATCTACCTCGATCATTGATCTAGGTGGGTTGCTTGGGTTCATACGTTCCTTTTTAAACAAAGCAGTTGCATTATTTACAGAATGACAAATCATTCCAAATCAAGTTATCGCGAGAGGAGTCTGGCCCTGGACGGGGTCCCTGGGAGTACAACACTTCCCTCCTGTTACAGGTTAACTAGAAGAGTTCAGTGGTCAGCAGCAGCTTGTGGGGCCTTGAGGACCACGGAGTGTGGTCCCCTTGTGTGCCGCCCTCACCCGCCCTGGGCCCTCACCCGCTCTGGGCCCTCACCCGCTCTGGGCCCTCACCCGCTCTGGGCCCTCACCCGCCCTGGGGGTGGACGGTTGAGGGCGAGACGGGCAGAGGGGGAGGGGGTGAAAGAGTTGAAGGGGAAGTGAATGGAGAAGGACACGGAATTGTAGGATTATTATTATTAACATCTTTATTGACAAAATTAATTACAATTTTGCCTAATCTGAGGATTTTGATAGTCTTATTAAATTGAGGTTAATGCTAGTATTCACTGTCACGCAGGACAGAGGGTCATACATAAGACAATAGGCCTAAACTGTAGGCTGAAGCACATATATATCACGGTTACAATCAATGTTTTAATGTGTGGATATGTGAAAACAACTTTCTATTGTGCACTGCCACACAAGTGCAGGGATGGGTTCATAAGTGATACAGCTTAGAATATAAGTAGAAATTGTTCTTCATTCTTTAAAATGGACAAGCAAATTTTGGGTAAATTGTTAGGATGTCGTCCAGAACACCTGAATCAATAAAATAGTTACACAGTTGGTGGTACAATAGGCCAGGAGGTCTAAAGTCCTTTACGGTTTCACATTCATCAATATAGTGTTCTAGTGAATGCATTAAAGGTTTATCACAGAGTTTACAATCTGAATATTCTGGTAGTGGCTCAGCCTCACTAACCTGCCAGATGTGTCTATAGCCAAGGCGAATTCGCGCAATTACTACATCACATTGCCTGGTCCGGTTACTGTGCTGACCATACAAATACCTATTATTACAGAACTTGTCATAACTTTTAATACTGCAGCTTTCAGGTCTCTGTGCATTTCTTAGTTCTTCTAAATCTGAATTAATTTCTTTAATTTGTATGTTTCTAATAACTGCATTAGATAGTCCAAAATCATAATCAATGTTTTCTTTCCTGCAAGCCTCATTGGCCAATTGATCTACAAAGTCATGTTTTTCAACTCCAACATGGGATGGGATCCACACAAATTTTATACAAGAATTATTATCATTGGCAAAAATTACATTCCATTTAATATTACAAGCTACTTCCGACATACATTGTGATGGGTTATTTAAGGACTGCAGAGCACTTTTAGAGTCACAGAAAATAACTCCACCACCATTGAGCTTAAGGTATTCAGTGGCTAGATAAATACCCAATAGCTCGGTCTGTGTCGTGCTTGCCCAGTTGTTCAATCTCTGTGTACTAGTCATGATCATTTCATTCCCTTTATACACTGCACATGCACAACCTGTTCTACCAGTGCCTAACTGCACAGAGCCATCAGTAAAGGCATAGGATTCAGTCGGTTTGAGAATTTGAAGATGACTGTCAATAGCTTCTAATGTTATACATCTCAAAATGTCAGTGTTATACATTTGTTTTACACTGATGGGAGTATAATGCAGAGAGACCTCCACATCTTTCCAAGGGGGAATATAGTGAACAGTTTTATCAGGGTTAAGAGATACATTCAGTTTCTGAAGATTATAGACACAACTGGAATTGTAGGAGAGGGAATTAAGGAAGGCAGGAACTGGATGGGGCGGGATCTTGAGTGTGTGGGAGCGGCGATGGAGGGGGTGTGGGGGCGGCCATACGCGGTACCATTTCATCTCCCAAATGGTACCGTGCTCCCTGCATCTAGCCTCCTGCTCCCTGTATCTTCATTACTTTATATTTGTTTGGGTTAAACTCTAACAACCATTTGTTGGACCTTCAGTTTGTCCAGGTTATCTTGAAGGCTCATGCTGTCCTCCTCTGTCTTAATCCTTCTCATAATTTTAGCATCGCCAGCAAACATTGAGAGGAATGAATCCTCGTCACGGCCCTTGTGAATTTGTTCATTGAGAGGAATGAGTCTATACCCTCTTGCAGATCATTTACGTATATCATAAACAGGATAGGACCGAGTACAGAGCCCTGTGGGACTCCGCTGGTGACCACGCCATTCTGAGGTCTCGCCCCTCACTGTAGCACACATTGTTGCAAATACTGTGCCCGACCAAAGAAAGGAAGATACGGTAATTATCAGGAGAAAGCGCTCAGTCAGTCTTTGAATAAGTATTCACATCCTGTCCTACCATCTAATGCGTCGCTTTTGTAAGAGAATCGAAAAAAAGCAAAACTGCGTGGTTTTCGTAAGATTTAAAGTACCGTAATATTGAAATTTTCTCTGCATCGGTCTCTATAGGTTAAGCAGGTTACTTAGATTCAAAGATAAAACAGTTACAGACCACGATTCTTCGCGGCGGGGATCGTATTCCAGGGACCTGCCCGAAACGCTACGCGTATTAGTGGCTGTACAAGAATGTAACAACTCTTGTATATATCTAAAAAAAACAGTTACATTTATTACAGAGTCGCAAAGTAACCGCAAGGTGGCAGATGGAAAGAACGGGCAGATCTGAAGAGGCCAAGAACGTGAACCCGGAGTGAAGGAACGCCGCTCAATCACTTTGACCACCAAGAACGACCCAACACACATTCACTCAATGAGTTTTTTTTTTTATTTATTATTATTTTCTACCACAGACGTGGCCACACATTTACAATGCTAACCAGCATATATACATTTTCTTCTGTCTTCCATGGACAGGGTTAGAGAAATGTTAAACATAGAGTTCAAGGGTTTATTGAACACTCAACCACAGAAGGTGATTCGGTGCTTTTAAAATGCTAAGCTAACCTACATACGTAAATACATAGATACACAGATTTACGTATGCCCTACATAAAGTGTTTGATGTGTCTTTTACATAGTGTCATTAATGTACATTCACAAAGGTGAAATACTTGCTGTCATAATAGACAACATGAGCTGAGGCACCACCTGCAGGAGGAGACGGGCTCGCACGTCCACCAAATTCCTTAAAGATCTTCCGCTCTATTCCTTAAAGATCTTTAACTTCTTGTAACACCAATTCAGACTAAATAAGCAAAATAGTCAAGCAAAATCAATGCATAAAGATAAATGAAAAGCAAAACAAATATGCTTCTGTACTTTTGAGCTATACATCTGTTAAATTACGCCACCCACACACCCACCATCTTCACCCACCCACCCACACCATCACCGCCCACCCACACACCCACCCTCCCCACCCACCCACACACCCACCCACACCATCACCGCCCACCCACACACCCACCCTCCCCACCCACACCGCCACATGTCCCACTAAACTCTTCATCAACTGCTTCTCGCAGCCGCGGGTCCAGAAGCCAACGCGTCAGTTAATGACATTTTTCACTCGCCCGGCGGAGAGCTTCCACTTCATGAATGGAAATCCATTAATTTGAGGCTAACCAGCGCCGGCGGCTGCGACACCAAATGGCCCCGGCCCACAACAATGGTTGCCGCGGGGAGGGCCCCTGAAGACGGGCCGAGGTGGTGTGTTGACCCGAGGACCACAATAACACTGTCAGTTGTGGCTTGTTCCTCTTGTCATGTTCCTCTGTACCCCCGGTCGTCCATTTGTGGCCGTGACGGGCCGGAACATCGACTTGGTCACTGTCAGTTTCCGTCCGCACCTGGAGGGACAACGACGTACTGATGCTTTATGACGGGTGGTGGTGTGTGTGTTGCGTCCACAGTCCTGGAAGATGGTCCTGTAACATTTTTTTTTTTTAAATTTTGCCCCGAGGGGCGAGTTTATTGGGCAGCGCCACTCATCTTGTGAGTGGACACACCGCCATAGCAGCATGTACAACACTCCCCAATAGGAAGAAAACCCGCTGGGTTGTTCATCCTGTCACTTGTACCCAGACACAGCTGGGACTTGCTTAACTGTCTCAAGTGAACAGCTCCTCAAACAAGAAGATTAACATATATCAACCCTTAAAAGCTTACGATATCTTGCGGGTGCAAAATGGGGAAATCTTTTAAGAACAGCATCAATATTTGACAAATAGTGTTTTCCTAACTCAAACAATGTGGGGTTTATTATTCTACACATATTTCTGATATCTCTCAGGTGTTCACATTCACGTAGATAGTGGTCAAGGCGGTGTCCATCACTCTCACCACAGAATCTGCAACTTCGCTGATCAACTGTTGTTTCCATTCCATATCTCCAAGGATAGTCCTGTAACATATCCTCTGCTTCCGTCGGGAGTTCCTTGTCGGGGCCCCCTATTCTAGCCCTGGTGAATGCATCCAAATGTTCTATGCACTTGAACATTTCTCCGTTCTCTAGTTTATCATTTACACGTTTAAAACTGTGTATTAAGTTATCTTAAGACTTCTTCATTACTTTCATTCACTTCAAGACGTTGTGACATTTCTGTGACACATGTGTGTCTCGTGTCCTCGCTTTGTTAGTCGCTTTCATCACGTAAATTCTATTTATTTCTGTATTTTCTCTTCTTGCTGTATGTGAAGACAGGTCTTAACTGTTTCCCACTAGCTGTACTCCTGGCTGTTTATTTCCAGTTCATGCTGCTTCCACTAGCATCTCTCACTTATTTCCTATATCATCTCTCACTTATTTCCTCTAGCATCTCTCACTTATTTCCACTAGCATCTAGCATTTCTCACTTATTTCCTATATCATCTCTCACTTATTTCCTATATCATCTCTCACTTATTTCCACTAGCATCTAGCATTTCTCACTTATTTCCTCTAGGATCTCTCACTTATTTCCTATATCATCTCTCACTTATTTCCTCTAGCATTTCTCACTTATTTCCTCTAGGATCTCTCACTTATTTCCTCTAGCATCTCTCACTTATTTCTTCTATCTGTATCGTGGACTCGTCTGTCACGTATTCCAGAGCTTTTGTCCCTTTGTTACACCTTCTCCCTTCAGCTTGTGCACTTCTAATGCAGACAGAACTCGGATCCGTGTTACATGAGGTGTGAGTGAGGTCCAGGCTGGAGTCCCTGGGGGGTGCTGGTGACGCTGTACTCACCACATGATAACCAATGTCTCAAAACAAAGTTTCTCAATGTTGTGTTGCTTGCATGTATGCTGAAGATGTATATTTATTATAGCATGTAAGGAAGAACTCGTAATATCTAAGCTATAATCTTTTTGCAATTGATACAATTCTAGTTGTAGGTTTATATGTGATTAATTGCATATTATATTACTGTAAGTTTATGTTGAGAATAAATGGCCCTTGGTTCGAATCCTGGTGGGATTTAATAGTTTATGTTAATATATATTATATTTAAGACGCAGCCAAGATACAGTCCTTGTGAGTGTGGGATGAGCAGCGCCCCAGACACTGACGCCAGCATAGAGAAGAGTCAGGATGGTTGACTGTTTATGTCAACCTGGAGCCCGGAGCCTGAAGCCCAGAGCCTGGAGCCCGGAGCCCGGAGCCTGGAGCCCGGAGCCTGGAGCCTGAAGCCCGGAGCCTGGAGCCCGGAGGAGCACACACATCCATCAAGATTAGAATCGGCTCAGCCACGGGGTATCCGCCACGATTATATCCCAAATACTCCCAAAAAAAGATCTGGATCCGTCAATGTCATCTGTCGAGGCTTCCCCCAACCCAAAACCTTCCATCCCCCGACCATCCCACTCCCCATCCTCCCACTCCCCATCCTCCCACTCCCCCCTCCCCCTATTTCTAGACGATATACCGAACAGCTACTCTCCCCTCTCTGAGAATGGGGTAATGGGGTCTCCCCTCTCTGAGAATGGGGTAATGGGGTCTCCCCTCTCTGAGAATGGGGTAAAGAGGGAAAGGAAACATAAGACTCGGACGGGTAAGTGTCACACCACCAAGAATATAGAAGAGAAGCGAGCAAAGACAAGATAATATTAAATTTGAAATAAAAACTGACGAACGATGGTCAGTCCCAGAGAATGATAAGGCGAGTATTCTGCACCTTCTGTCTCTCTCTCCTTCTGTCTCTCTATGTCTCTCTCTCCTTCTGTCTCTCTCTCCTTCTGTCTCTCTCTCCTTCTGTCTCTTTCTCTGTCTCTCTCTCCTTATGTCTCTCTGTCTCTCTCTCCTTACGTCTCTCTCTCTGTCTCTCTCTCCTATTTGATGTGTTGGGTTAATCGGTCACGCAAATATGTGTCATGCCTCAACCAAGCTGCATTCATAAATGGTTGAACATTTATAATTTAGTAATCTTACATAAATACACTACAATAATAACCAGAGTCTCAACAACAGAATAGCACACAGATATCCGCAAGAAGTGCAGTAACATAATTGGTTATGTCAGCTGCACATATTGTAGAGGACTGAACACATCTGGAGCACAGAATACTGAAAATTTGAAGACTTAAGAGATGACTGGAAAATTCACTCTTTTATTATTATTTTTTTATAGTCTTTTTCTCTCTGTGACCCTTTTAATTTTTGTCCCATAACTCAAACAGCATGTGTTGATCCGTCTTGTCACTACCTATAAGTATCTTACACGTCGTCACCATATCCCCTGCTTGTGTCGCCCAAGTGGACACTATAAGCGCACGATCACAAACTGGCTACAATCAATAACAGAAAGATAACACGCGGAGAGTTGAGACGGACGCCGTTCAAGGCGGCGACAAACAGAAGGAAACGGTAACAACAGAGGTGACATAACACTAACAGGCGCATCATCCCAAGAAAGGACTAATCTGTTGGATGGTGTCCAGGACACACTCTCACCCCCACACTTCCGTGTCCCCGGTCTGGGCGGACAACGGTAGGTGGACACTGGTTCACGGGTGCTGGTGGTGGGACAACTGAGGGCTACTGGGACCAGACAGCTGCTACAGGCTGCATCCTGGGTGAGTGAGTGAGTGAGTGAGTGAGTGAGTGAGTGAATACTATATGTACAGCAGTAGATATGGCACAAAATTATAAATATGGGCCACTTGGTAGAACCGAGAAATGTGAGAAAGACAACTTGATAAGTTTGGGAAGAAATCCAGAGAAGCCAGCCCCAGGAGGCAGTTAACGATATCAAGCGGTCGAGAATGGTACTGAACTCTGAGAATGTCATGACAGTACGCGACCCAAGAAGCACATTTAGGTGGGAATATTTAGGAGAGATTCACTCACCGTCCTTCAAGAATACTCTGGCCTCCGTCCTGCCCTCGTAACAAACGCTGATACAACCCACAAGTGGACATGAGGCTGAGCAATGGGTGGGAGGAATGAGGGAGCCCAACCACCCAGTCTGGCAAGTGTGACTGATGAAGAGCACAGTCACTGACCGCCTCCCAGACGGCCGACCGGGGCCGGGTGTACAGTCTTCTCCTGACTGTGTACCACGGGTTGATGTAGCGCGCGCGTGAAGCGCCTCCACGTGGTGTAACCAAGGTACGAGCCGTGTCAGACCGCAGTCTGGTGAAGGTGTGAGGGGTCTGAGGTGCCAACGACAGTGTTGAGCCGCCTGTGGGAGACCATTAGCTGCGAGTATCAGTCTAGTCCAGTTAACTCACGTCTCCTCTACTTCATCTGACAATCGCAGTGTGTCTGGGGTGACCCAGTACGCTAGTGCGATGTCACGTACCCTTGCGCCCGTGGCTACACTCTTGGTCACCGGCCATTCGTGGCGTCTGACCAGAGGCTCGCAGAATTGACGTGATGTTCCGCTTTCTATTCGTGGCTCCTCGGTTAGGTTAGGTTCGGGCAATTTGATACACCTGTTTAGTGGGTGAAGGTGGAGCGGCCGGGGTGCATGTACACCTGAGGAGCTCCGGGTTGTTCCTCTACCTGCCCCGTCAGGTGGAAATCCGCCTCATCACCGAACTTAACCATGATGCAATGTTGCTCGCTCCTCTCACCGCACGTGCAACGTGCATGATTCATCACACGTGCAAAGTGCATGACTCTCACCGCACGTGCAGAGTGAGTTTACATGTTGGCCAGCCTCGAATATGCCGCTGATGACACCCTCTCGATGTGGGGCTCCAGGGGACAGATCCGCGTGCTATCAACCCCCAGGTCTTTCTCTCTGCCCGATTCCTGAAGGATGTAATCTCCCAGTGATACCTTACATCCGGTTTTCTGCTCCTTACACTTTATGCATTTTTTTACACTATTTTCATTACTTTACATTTGCTTAAGTTAAACTGTAGTAGCCATTTGTTGGACGTGGTCGACGACCGGGCCGCGGGGACACTAAGCCCCGGAAGCACCTCAAGGTAACCTCAAGGTATGTAACCTGACGTGCATTCCTTCAGTTGGTCCAGGTTATCTTGTAGTCTCTTGCTATCCTCCTCTATCTTAACCCTTTTCACAATTTTAGCATCATCAGTAAACATTGAGAAGAATGAGTCTTCACTCTGTGGGAGATCGTTAGTGTGACACTGTTGATGATATCTTCAGTGATAGCCACTCAAGATATCATCGTCTGTGCGTTAGTAGATGTACAGCAACTTCATATATATAAAAAAATGAATTTTGGAGAATTGATTTTTTAGTTACCACCAACAGTGAAAAGAAACGTACGAAAGATCAAGAAAATTCGTGTTAGAATTATTAATCTTACTTTTTCGGTCATATTTAATAATATATATATATATATATATATATATATATATATATATATATATATATATATATATATATATATATATATATATATATATATATATACATATATATATATATAGATAGATAGATAGATAGATAACCTATTCACATTAAAATAGATGATACAGGAAGATATTGACTCTAATTATATTAATAATGTATTGTCAGTTAAGAGAGCAGCGGTGGGCTAGGCCTCCCGGCCACATGACTAGACTACCACAGCTTACGGCCTCTTGGTGGCTAGTGAGGCGAGGAGAGGCGGTCTAATAAAGGGCAAGGAATTTATCCCAGTTACAGCCCCGCTCCTGTGCCAGGTAAGTCCACCTCGGGCTCACCTTAGCCCGTGCTACTTTGAATCTAAATCAACAACAACATCCCAGCATGACTGTGGAAGGGTGGGAGATGGAAGAGGATGGAAGGGGGGCATAGGATAGGATGGAAGGGGGGCAAGACTATCCCTTCATCAGCACCCCGGTGAGTGTTTCATTACCAGCAGTCATCTACAGCCTCCACCACCATTTTTTGTACACTCTCTCCAGCCCACTTCCTGAAACTCCACAACTCCCACTTCCAGAGATGATCTCCGCCCAACCCTCCCACCACACACTCCGCCCAACCCTCCCACCACACACTCCGCCCAACCCTCCCACCACACTTTCGCTTTGATGTCCATAGGGAATGGAAAGGATGGGGGAGGTAGAGGGATGGGGAGATGAAATACAGGAAGAGGATGCGGGTGTAGAGAGAGAGGAGGTTTGAAAGTTCAGTGGCCTGTCCACCATGGGTTGACATTTGTGTATGTGTTGTTTGTTTGTGTATGTGTTATGTTGGGTTGTCAGTACATTGGCTGGGGGGGCTAGTGTTTGTGACCTTGTTGGTGTCCTAAAGCACTAGAGCCGATGGGGTTGGCTGAAGGAGGCTAATCTTAGCAACATCAGGGTAGTTACACTTCTGATGCCACGACAAATGGTTTTTTGGTTTTATATATTTTTTGTAGGAGTTTTATTTATTTATTTATTTATTTTTTATTTTTTTTTTTTTTATTTTTTTATTTTTTTTTTTTTATTATTTATTTTTTTTTTCTTCTTTATTCTTCATTTGGTGTAGATCGGGTCCGGGATGAGCCACTCATCTGGGTCGTCTGGCAGGCCGCTTAGTATTTGAGGTCTGCTTTTGTGCAACATCAAGGGGCCTCGTAGCCTGGTGGATAGCGCGCAGGTCTCGTAATTCTGTGGCGCGGGTTCGATTCCCGCACGAGGCAGAAATAAATGGGCAAAGTTTCTTTCACCCTGAATGCCCCTGTTACCTAGCAGTAAATAGGTACCTGGATGTTAGTCAGCTGTCACGGGCTGCTTCCTGGGGGTGGAGGCCTGGTCGAGGACCGGGCCGCGGGGACACTAAAATGCCCCGAAATCATCTCAAGATAACATGACCCAGCGACCATTTACGCACACATCCTCATCAACAAAGGCCAAATGATCTTTAATTCAGTCGCCAAACTCTCTGTTTATGAATATAAACGGTTTACACACACGATCCCCAGTTGATGTTCCAATATTTCTCGAACAGTGCTTCGCTGGTGGCATCTGCTGGATCCACAACGTTATAAATGCTTCACCCACGGACTTCAAATACAAATAATCGCCAAAAGAATCTAAACACCTAACTTAACCTGTGCCTAACTAATATTATATATATATATATATATATATATATATATATATATATATATATATATATATATATATATATATATATATATATATATATATATATATATATATATATATACGATCATTGGTGCGGTGGTCACGGTACTGTGTACGTTTAGGGATGATCCTAGACGGCATGGGTTCGAATCCCGGCCGGGTCAAAGATATATATTATATATATATATAAATATATATATATATATATATATATATATATATATATATATATATATATATATATATATATATATATATATATATAGTACCGCAGCTCTACGAGCATTATTTAGGGAGGAGATGGTTGGCCATATTGAATTTTGTCACATGTCGTAGATAGTAATCTACGCAAAATCTTGACACATTTCATTCGAAGATAGAAACTATAACATCCGCTACAGTACTGGGATCCGCAGCACGAGGCGCCACAGGCTATACAAGAAAGTGGGACTCGATTCCCTGAGTTACCCGTCAATACGACCGTGATGGATCACATGACCAGCGACAGGACGAGACTGAAGCAGTCCCGCTCCCTCGAGGCGCCGGGCTCTTGCTTATTAACTTTCACACGACGACAGACACATAATACGTCTCGTTTTACTGAAATTTCTCATCATTACCACAATTTTCCAGCAACAGTTCTAGCTAAAATGAAAACAAAATCACACTACACACTGAAACTAGCCCCGGAAGCTCCATTTCACCGAATCCTTTTCATAGTGCTATAGTTATCAGGCGTATCCGAGGCTAAATGATACATATCACAACATTAAATTTGTTGAAAGTAGTTCAAGTGAGCAATCTGCGGTGCCAGTCACAGCAGAGGAGCCGCAGCGACGAGCAGGGGACAGGTCTGCCTTGCTCCAAATGGTGAGCTCTTGTGACGAGTTACAAGCCGTGGTTTAACTTTTCCTGTCTAGGTATATAGAGACGCTTTTTGTCTGTGCCTCAGGGAGAGACAGCTCCGGTCATCTCTGCCTCAGGGAGACACAGCTCCGGTCATCTCTGCCTCAGGCTACCACAGGTGCACTTTTCTCTCTCCCTAACCTGGCCTCATCTAAAGGCTTTCCATAGATTGAATTAGCCACGAAAATCTGAAGACGTTTTATTTTCTGTTGGGGTATAAGCCCATGAACCTCTGCAGGGTTATTATGGCCTCCACAAGAGCATGACGACCAGGCGGTCGTCATGCTGCCCACATGGACCCGGGACACACCATTATATCCCCAACTTCTCGTAAATAGGCTACAAAGCTCGTGATAATTACTGCATGCATTTAAAAGCTCTACTGATCAGAATAGCATAACGCAGCCTCCGGACACACGAAAGAAAACCAGATTTCGAGTCAGCACCACCACCAGTACCACCACCACCACCAGTACCAGTACCAGTACCACCACCAAAACCAGTACCAGCACCAGTACCAGCACCAGGACCATCACCACCATTCTAACCACAACTGTGGACATTACCAGTACTCATACCTACCACTCCTCCCCAGCACAGAGTCACCGCCTCAGCGCCCTCCCCAGCCTCCCGCCCACACCCCCAAGGTGGTAGAGAGCGCGCCTACACCCCCAAGGTGGTAGAGAGCGCGCCTACACCCCCAAGGTGGTAGAGAGCGCGCCTACACCCCCAAGGTGGTAGAGAGCGCGCCCACACCCCCAAGGTGGTAGAGAGCGCGCCTACACCCCCAAGGTGGTAGAGAGCGCGCCTACACCCCCAAGGTGGTAGAGAGCGCGCCTACACCCCCAAGGTGGTAGAGAGCGCGCCTACACCCCCAAGGTGGTAGAGCGCGCCCACACCCCCAAGGTGGTAGAGAGCGCGCCCACAGGGGCGTGTACCTGGTGGTGGCGGCAGTAGCCAGCAACTCATCAAAAGTGACCTCTAGCGGCCATATCTCTTGTAGATCAGGCGCTCTCCGGCGCTCCCATCTCGCACTGCGATAATTGTAGATAACATTCTGTGGGGCTTCAGGACGTTTATCAGGAGACAATAGCTTCGGATATGCATTATTTGGCATGTGTCAGACGTCCATCATCAGGCTCCTGATCAACAGACATCATCAGAAATGATGAGCAGCCGTCTGCAGGTATCCATCAGTGGACCACAATGCATCACACACCAGCAAACAAATGAGCATCAGACACCTGCCGGGAAGCACTTACATTACCCGAACACCACAAATACTTAGATTAGTTTATTAGTATTACTACTAATCTGTAGTATTACTACTTAATACTACAGATTAGAACAAAGGTTCTAATCGCTTCTGGCCATTAAAGTGGACGTAATACAAGCTAAGTAGTGACGCTTGTATAAGACTCTTAACGTGTACTGAAGATCAACTTTGATATTTATCTTACTGTATAATCACGGTCGCCGGAGCCGGTCGGCCGAGCGGACAGCACGCTGGACTTGTGATCCTGTGGTCCTGGGTTCGATCCCAGGCGCCGGCGAGAAACATTGGGCAGAGTTTCTTTCACCCTATGCCCTTGTTACCTAGCAGTAAAATAGGTACCTGGGTGTTAGTCAGCTGTCACGGGCTGCTTCCTGGGGGTGGAGGCCTGGTCGAGGACCGGGCCGCGGGGACACTAAAGCCCCGAAATCATCTCAAGAGATCACGTTGTGATTCTCTTTTCCATTGGCGGTGTTGGTGTTGGATTACGTTAAGCGCCTCAGTGTACTGTGTACTGTGTACACTGGACCACTGTGTACTGTGTACACTGGACCACTGTGTACTGTGTACTGTGTACACTGGACCACTGTGTACTGTGTACTGTGTACACTGGACCACTGTGTACTGTGTACACTGGACCACTGTGTACTGTGTACTGTGTACACTGGACCACTGTGTACTGTGTACACTGGACCACTGTGTACTGTGTACTGTGTACACTGGACCACTGTGTACTGTGTACTGTGTACACTGGACCACTGTGTACTGTGTACTGTGTACACTGGACCACTGTGTACACTTACTCTTGGTTCACCTGAGTGTGTGTGGCTGCCTGCAGACAGGTATGAAGGCCGCACTTTGGGTTAATGGGATTTATTTAGATTACCTTAAAATGACATTATTTAGAAGCTAGGAATGCTGCTCATTCCATATTCTTAAATATTAGAATATTGTGCTTCAGGTAGGAGCCCCTACCTGAAGGAGCATAAAATAAAACTAGAAAAGGTCCAAAAATATGCAATAAGGCTCGTTCCTGAGCTAAGGGGACCGATCTATGAAGACAGATTGAGGAGCTGGACCTCGCTACAATGAAGGAAAGTTAGGAATAAAGCAATCATGAAGACGACGTACAAGATATTATGGGGGGATTAACAAAGTAGATACAGAAGCAAGGTTCAACTTAAAGCACGACACAACGCAACCTTGAGGTTACCTTGAGGTGCTTCCGGGGCTTAGCGTCCCCGCGGCCCGGTCGTCGACCAGGCCTCCTAAGCAAGGACATAATTGAAAACTGGAGAAACAAATGAATCACAGAGATGTCAGAAAAAACTTTTTTCAGTCTGAGAGTCGATGATTGATTGATGAAGATTAAGCCACCCAAGAGGTGGCACGGGCATGAATAGCCCGTAAGTGGTGGCCCCTTTTGAGCCATTACCAGTATCAAGAGCTGATACTGGAGATCTGTGGAGGTGCAACTGCACCCTGCGTGACGGGAGATGTCTCCCGGACCAAATGGTGACCAAATGAAGTCTGAGAGTCGTAGATAAGCGGAACGGACTGGATAAGGAAATTGTCGAGGGCAATTAGATACACAGCTTTAAATGTAAATATGATAAGAAAAAGGAGAGAAAAGAGTTACTCAGTTGAACGAATGATGATCGTAAGCCGGAGCTCAAGAGCAGATATTCAACCCTAAAAGCACAACTAGGCGAGTGGCCGGAGCCGGTGGCCGAGCGGACAACACGCTGTACACGTGATCCAGGGTTCGATCCAGGCGCCGGCGAGAAACGATGGGCAGAGTTTCTTTCACCCTATGCCCCTGTTACCTAGCAGTAAAATAGGTACCTGGGAGTTAGTCAGCTGTCACGGGCTGCTTCCTGGGTGTGTGTGGGGGGGGGGTGGAAGTAGTAGTAGAAACAGTTGATTGACAGTTGAGAGGCGGGCCGAAAGAGCAGAGCTCAACCCCCGCAAGCACAACTAGGTGAATACACACACATGCACACACACACACAGGGGGCCTCCTGGCTGAGTGGACACCGCTCGAGGGTCGTAATCCGAATAGCCCGGATTCAATTCCTCGTGAGAAAGTTTCTTTCACGCTGATGACTCTCTTCACCTAGCAGTAAATAGGTACCTGGGAGTTAGACAGCTGCTACGGGCTGCATCCTGGGGATGTGTGTGTGTGTGTGTGTGTGTGTGTTAGAGATAAATATATGTAGTAGATATAATAAAGGAAAAATAGATTAGTTAGAATGGCGGGATCCAACAGCTAATAGCTCGATTCTGCTGACACAAAATAGTAAATTCACACACACACACACACACACACACACACACACACACACACACACACACACACACACACACACGTGTGTGGAGCACATTGTGGAAGCGCTGTTCATAGCTATGGCGCCCAGTACCAACACCAACACAAAAGATCTCTCCATTTATAAAACAACTCCCCGTCCCTAATGCTGATAATAATACTGATCATGCGGTTGTTATCCGGCGATTACATCGTGGTCAAATAGCTTGTTAGTGGTGCGGGGTAGTTCGTCACGGTGGCTATTAGTGACTCCCGGTTTCGGAAAAGAAACTTTTTATCAGCTGCAAGACCGAACCGGACTGACGAGTGGAGTCGAGACGGACTGGCCACACTCGCCTGACAGCCTCGTTAAGTGTAAATGAGACACTTACAGGTGGTAGTAACCAAGGGAGACAAAAAAAGGGAGAGAAATAGAGATAAGAGACAAAAATACTTCCCACGGTTAAGGTAAGAGGCAAGAAAATATTCAGGAGAACGAGGAACTAAGTAAAGACAAGTAAAATTAAAAGTAGAAAGTTGGAGAATGAAGAATATGAACCGAGACGGGATCCAAGTCTATATAAACTGTGGCGCGTTAAGGGATCCGCCCACCGCCCAAGGGAGTATAAGCGACGTAAACAAGGTAGCTGCGCGCGCATTACCGGCAAAACAAAGCCTAACTCTTAACCAGTGACACGACTTTTCGGTAAACTTTAAAATAGCTCGCAGTGTTCTTTCATTCATAGTGTACGGTGAAGAGCTGGCGAGTTGTGGGGTTGACAGGGTGTAGGTGTGGGGTTGGCAGGGTGTGAGGTTCGCTGGTGTGGGTGAAGGGTAGCGTGGGGGTGTGCAGTAGTAGGGAAAGGTACGGTGAATGGCATGGGGACAGCGGGCCCACAAAGAGCCGACCAGCCTGGCCGACGACGGAGACCCTCTATGGACATGTCTATGCTGGAACTAAACGATTCTTTCTGCCTCGGCGTCCAGGCTGTGGGAACCACGGTGCTACATCCTGGCCAAGACTGTGGCCTGTGGCCCAGCTCGAGGCCAAGAGTGTGGCCCCGAACATGTCATCAAATATAAGTCGAGGAGTTGCATTGAAAGTTGCAGCTTAATCTCCCGAGGCGCACAGATGCCGACGATCTCAAATGGAACGTCACGTTCCATTTCGTATTGAAGCTGGACCAAGCTTTTCATCTTTATTCATCGCTTTTACGTGAATACTTCACTCACCCTGTCCATTGAGTGCCAGTGGCGGTGGTGTCAACAGCAGCACTGAGGCCAGTGGCGGTGGTGTCAACTGCACCACTGAGGCCAGTGGCGGTGGTGTCAACTGCAGCACTGAGGCCAGCGGCGGTGGTGTCAACTGCAGCACTGAGGCCAGTGGCGGTGGTGTCAACTGCAGCACTGAGGCCAGCGGCGGTGGTGTCAACTGCAGCACTGAGGCCAGCGGCGGTGGTGTCAACTGCAGCACTGAGGCCAGCGGCAGTGGTGTCAACTGCAGCACTGAGGCCAGCGGCAGTGGTGTCAACTGCAGCACTGAGGCCAGCGGCGGTGGTGTCAACTGCAGCACTGAGGCCAGCGGCAGTGGTGTCAACTGCAGCACTGAGGCCAGCGGCAGTGGTGTCAACTGCAGCACTGAGGCCAGCGGCAGTGGTGTCAACTGCAGCACTGAGGCCAGCGGCGGGGGTGTCAACTGCAGCACTGAGGCCAGCGGCGGAGGTGTCAACTGCAGCACTGAGGCCAGCGGCAGTGGTGTCAACTGCAGCACTAAGGCCAGCGGCGGTGGTGTCAACTGCAGCACTGAGGCCAGCGGCAGTGGTGTCAACTGCAGCACTGAGGCCAGCGGCAGTGGTGTCAACTGCAGCACTGAGGCCAGCGGCGGTGGTGTCAACTGCAGCACTGAGGCCAGCGGCAGTGGTGTCAACTGCAGCACTGAGGCCAGCGGCAGTGGTGTCAACTGCAGCACTGAGGCCAGCGGCAGTGGTGTCAACTGCAGCACTGAGGCCAGCGGCGGGGGTGTCAACTGCAGCACTGAGGCCAGCGGCGGAGGTGTCAACTGCAGCATTGAGGCCAGCGGCGGGGGTGTCAAGCGGTGGTGTCAACTGCAGCACTGAGGCCAGCGGCAGTGGTGTCAACTGCAGCACTGAGGCCAGCGGCAGTGGTGTCAACTGCAGCATACAGCATGCATTCCCCAGCACAAGCCTAATCCCGTGGGCCTGACACACTGTGTTTGGTATACTTGTTTACTGCCTTAATCCGGCTCCTTCCCTCTGCCTGACTCTCCTTCCTTCTATTATTCCCTGTTGGTCGCTCCTTCTTCTCTTTCCGTACTTTATTTCTTCTAAGTTTTCTCCCTCCGTTCTCTCCATGCTTCACACTTCCTACACACACACACACCTGCGAAGACTCGGAGGTTTGCCACCAGACTAGTGCCCGAACTGAGGGGCATGAGCTATGAGGAGAGACTACGGGAATTAAACCTCAGGTCGCTGGAAGACAGGAGAGTTTGGGGGGACATGATCACCAAATACAGGAATGTCAAATACAAGATTCTCAAAGGAATTGATAGGGAAGATAAAGACAGCTTACTTAACACAAGGAGCACACGCACTACGGGACATTGAGTGCCCAAATGAGCCATAAAGACAATAGAAAGAATTGTTTTAGTGTCAGAGTAGTTAGTAAATGGAATGCATTAGGAAGTGATGTGGTGAAGGCTGACTCCATACACAGTTTCAAGTGCAGATATGATAGAGCCCAATCAGCAACACACGCACCTGTGTGTGTGTGTGTGTGTGTGTGTGTGTGTGTGTGTGTGTGTGTGTGTGTGTGTGTGTGTGTGTGTGTGTGTGTGTGTGTGTGTGTCAAAAATATATTCAGTAGATATGATAGAGAAAATTAGATCGAGAGTCGTTGCATTAGACAACCGACGGTTAGAAAGGCGGGGTCCAAGAGCTAAGAGCTTTCTACTGCAGGCACCAATATTGAATACGCACTCGCTAGTGCACACTGATATATAAACAGGCATTTAGACATGGATGGGGTGAAGGGGGAGGAGGTGGAGGGGTTAATGGGGGGGGGGGGACTCGATGGGGAGGGGTGAATGGGGCGGGGGGGAGAGGTGCTGGCGCCAGATTATAGTGGTCGAGCCGCTGTCAGTTTCATTAGGTAGGATCAGAAGCACTTATTAACGCCCCCCCCCTGACGCGGCCTCCCCCCACCCCCCACCCCTCCACCAGACCCCACAACCCCAGACCCCCCTACAAAACCCCTTAAGAGCCCCCCCTCTTTTATCACACCCCCTCCCCCCCGGGCATCATACGAAACACCCTTCTCTTACAGCCCCCTATAACCGCCCCCCAACACCGCTCCCCGCCGCCCCGCCCCGCCACCGACCCTCCTGTTGTAACTCCACAATTTACACCCCTCTCTTCTAACCCCTTCTCGTCCACCTGAACCTAATTCCACCCGTCTTACTCCCCCCCATTCTTGTTTCCTCTGTAAGACGGCGCCACCCACCACCTACACCCGCCACCACCCAGACGGCGCCACCCGCCACCCAGACGGCGCCACCCGCCACCCAGACGGCGCCACCCGCCACCTACACCCGCCACCACCCAGACGGCGCCACCCGCCACCTACACCCGCCACCACCCAGACGGCGCCACCCACCACCTACACCCGCCACCACCCAGACGGCGCCACCCGCCACCACCACCCAGACGGCGCCACCACCCACCACCACCCAGACGGCGCCACCCGCCACCACCCAGACGGCGCCACCCACCACCCACCACCCAGACGGCGCCACCCGCCACCACCCAGACGGCGCCACCCACCACCCAGACGGCGCCACCCGCCACCCACCACCCAGACGGCGCCACCCACCACCCACCACCCAGACGGCGCCACCACCCACCACCACCCAGACGGCGCCACCACCCACCACCACCCAGACGGCGCCACCCACCACCCACCACCCAGACGGCGCCACCCACCACCCAGACGGCGCCACCCGCCACCCACCACCCAGACGGCGCCACCCACCACCCACCACCCAGACGGCGCCACCCACCACCCACCACCCAGACGGCGCCACCCACCACCCAGACGGCGCCACCACCCACCACCACCCAGACGGCGCCACCACCCACCACCACCCAGACGGCGCCACCCACCACCCACCACCCAGACGGCGCCACCCAC
This sequence comes from Procambarus clarkii, assembly GCF_040958095.1. Classification (NCBI taxonomy): domain Eukaryota; kingdom Metazoa; phylum Arthropoda; class Malacostraca; order Decapoda; family Cambaridae; genus Procambarus; species Procambarus clarkii. The sequence goes on from NC_091186.1 coordinate 26,843,786, forward strand.
CACCCAGACGGCGCCACCCACCACCACCCAGACGGCGCCACCCGCCACCCACCACCCACCACCACCCAGACGGCGCCACCCGCCACCCACCACCCACCACCACCCAGACGGCGCCACCCGCCACCCACCACCCACCACCACCCAGACGGCGCCACCCACCACCCACCACCCACCACCCACCACCACCCAGACGGTGCCACCCGCCACCACCCAGACGGCGCCACCCACCACCCAGACGGCGCCACCCACCACCCACCACCCACCACCCGCCACCCACCATCAAGGCCTACATCTTCGGCTACCACTTCTGCTTCACCTCACTGAGTCGTCCATAAATTTGTTGATCTAATCTAATTTATTGGAAGTTCTTAATTAAATATTATTTGCTCACACGTCTAAGATAATAGAATGTTTAATGTGTGAATCATCGTGATGAGCGTTGATGAAGTCCGCTAAATGTTTGGTGGAGATGAGGGAGGCCGGGGCGGGGTTACTGGCGTGATGGACACTCATCACTAGACACCAGTCCTAGAGTGTGCAGCACCATCCTGGACCCCCACCAGTCCTAGAGTGTGCAGCACCATCCTGGACCCCCACCAGTCCTAGAGTGTGCAGCACCATCCTGGACCCCCACCAGTCCTAGAGTGTGCAGCACCATCCTGGACCCCCACCAGTCCTAGAGTGTGCAGCACCATCCTGGACCCCCACCAGTCCTAGAGTGTGCAGCACCATCCTGGACCCCCACCAGTCCTAGAGTGTGCAGCACCATCCTGGACCCCCACCAGTCCTAGAGTGTGCAGCACCATCCTGGACCCCCACCAGTCCTAGAGTGTGCAGCACCATCCTGGACCCCCACCAGTCCTAGAGTGTGCAGCACCATCCTGGACCCCCACCAGTCCTAGAGTGTGCAGCACCATCCTGGACCCCCACCAGTCCTAGAGTGTGCACCACCATCCTGGACCCCCACCAGTCCTAGAGTGTGCAGCACCATCCTGGACCCCCACCAGTCCTAGAGTGTGCAGCACCATCCTGGACCCCCACCAGTCCTAGAGTGTGCAGCACCATCCTGGACCCCCACCAGTCCTAGAGTGTGCAGCACCATCCTGGACCCCCACCAGTCCTAGAGTGTGCAGCACCATCCTGGACCCCCACCAGTCCTAGAGTGTGCACCACCATCCTGGACCCCCACCAGTCCTAGAGTGTGCAGCACCATCCTGGACCCCCACCAGTCCTAGAGTGTGCAGCACCATCCTGGACCCCCACCAGTCCTAGAGTGTGCAGCACCATCCTGGACCCCCACCAGTCCTAGAGTGTGCAGCACCATCCTGGACCCCCACCAGTCCTAGAGTGTGCACCACCATCCTGGACCCCCACCAGTCCTAGAGTGTGCAGCACCATCCTGGACCCCCACCAGTCCTAGAGTGTGCAGCACCATCCTGGACCCCCACCAGTCCTAGAGTGTGCAGCACCATCCTGGACCCCCACCAGTCCTAGAGTGTGCAGCACCATCCTGGACCCCCACCAGTCCTAGAGTGTGCAGCACCATCCTGGACCCCCACCAGTCCTAGAGTGTGCAGCACCATCCTGGACCCCCACCAGTCCTAGAGTGTGCACCACCATCCTGGACCCCCACCAGTCCTAGAGTGTGCAGCACCATCCTGGACCCCCACCAGTCCTAGAGTGTGCAGCACCATCCTGGACCCCCACCAGTCCTAGAGTGTGCAGCACCATCCTGGACCCCCACCAGTCCTAGAGTGTGCAGCACCATCCTGGACCCCCACCAGTCCTAGAGTGTGCACCACCATCCTGGACCCCCACCAGTCCTAGAGTGTGCAGCACCATCCTGGACCCCCACCAGTCCTAGAGTGTGCACCACCATCCTGGACCCCCACCAGTCCTAGAGTGTGCAGCACCATCCTGGACCCCCACCAGTCCTAGAGTGTGCAGCACCATCCTGGACCCCCACCAGTCCTAGAGTGTGCAGCACCATCCTGGACCCCCACCAGTCCTAGAGTGTGCAGCACCATCCTGGACCCCCACCAGTCCTAGAGTGTGCAGCACCATCCTGGACCCCCACCAGTCCTAGAGTGTGCAACACCATCCTGGACCCCCACCAGTCCTAGAGTGTGCAGCACCATCCTGGACCCCCACCAGTCCTAGAGTGTGCAGCACCATCCTGGACCCCCACCAGTCCTAGAGTGTGCAGCACCATCCTGGACCCCCACCAGTCCTAGAGTGTGCAGCACCATCCTGGACCCCCACCAGTCCTAGAGTGTGCAACACCATCCTGGACCCCCACCAGTCCTAGAGTGTGCAACACCATCCTGGACCCCCACCAGTCCTAGAGTGTGCAGCACCATCCTGGACCCCCACCAGTCCTAGAGTGTGCACCACCATCCTGGACCCCCACCAGTCCTAGAGTGTGCAGCACCATCCTGGACCCCCACCAGTCCTAGAGTGTGCAGCACCATCCTGGACCCCCACCAGTCCTAGAGTGTGCAGCACCATCCTGGACCCCCACCAGTCCTAGAGTGTGCAACACTATCCTGGACCCCCACCAGTCCTAGAGTGTGCAACACCATCCTGGACCCCCACCAGTCCTAGAGTGTGCAGCACCATCCTGGACCCCCACCAGTCCTAGAGTGTGCACCACCATCCTGGACCCCCACCAGTCCTAGAGTGTGCAGCACCATCCTGGACCCCCACCAGTCCTAGAGTGTGCAGCACCATCCTGGACCCCCACCAGTCCTAGAGTGTGCAGCACCATCCTGGACCCCCACCAGTCCTAGAGTGTGCAACACCATCCTGGACCCCCACCAGTCCTAGAGTGTGCAACACCATCCTGGACCCCCACCAGTCCTAGAGTGTGCAGCACCATCCTGGACCCCCACCAGTCCTAGAGTGTGCACCACCATCCTGGACCCCCACCAGTCCTAGAGTGTGCAGCACCATCCTGGACCCCCACCAGTCCTAGAGTGTGCAGCACCATCCTGGACCCCCACCAGTCCTAGAGTGTGCACCACCATCCTGGACCCCCACCAGTCCTAGAGTGTGCAGCACCATCCTGGACCCCCACCAGTCCTAGAGTGTGCACCACCATCCTGGACCCCCACCAGTCCTAGAGTGTGCAGCACCATCCTGGACCCCCACCAGTCCTAGAGTGTGCACCACCATCCTGGACCCCCACCAGTCCTAGAGTGTGCAGCACCATCCTGGACCCCCACCAGTCCTAGAGTGTGCACCACCATCCTGGACCCCCACCAGTCCTAGAGTGTGCAACACCATCCTGGACCCCCACCAGTCCTAGAGTGTGCACCACCATCCTGGACCCCCACCAGTCCTAGAGTGTGCAGCACCATCCTGGACCCCCACCAGTCCTAGAGTGTGCAGCACCATCCTGGACCCCCACCAGTCCTAGAGTGTGCAGCACCATCCTGGACCCCCACCAGTCCTAGAGTGTGCAGCACCATCCTGGACCCCCACCAGTCCTAGAGTGTGCAGCACCATCCTGGACCCCCACCAGTCCTAGAGTGTGCACCACCATCCTGGACCCCCACCAGTCCTAGAGTGTGCACCACCATCCTGGACCCCCACCAGTCCTAGAGTGTGCAGCACCATCCTGGACCCCCACCAGTCCTAGAGTGTGCACCACCATCCTGGACCCCCACCAGTCCTAGAGTGTGCAACACCATCCTGGACCCCCACCAGTCCTAGAGTGTGCAGCACCATCCTGGACCCCCACCAGTCCTAGAGTGTGCAGCACCATCCTGGACCCCCACCAGTCCTAGAGTGTGCAGCACCATCCTGGACCCCCACCAGTCCTAGAGTGTGCAGCACCATCCTGGACCCCCACCAGTCCTAGAGTGTGCACCACCATCCTGGACCCCCACCAGTCCTAGAGTGTGCAGCACCATCCTGGACCCCCACCAGTCCTAGAGTGTGCAGCACCATCCTGGACCCCCACCAGTCCTAGAGTGTGCAGCACCATCCTGGACCCCCACCAGTCCTAGAGTGTGCACCACCATCCTGGACCCCCACCAGTCCTAGAGTGTGCAGCACCATCCTGGACCCCCACCAGTCCTAGAGTGTGCAGCACCATCCTGGACCCCCACCAGTCCTAGAGTGTGCACCACCATCCTGGACCCCCACCAGTCCTAGAGTGTGCAGCACCATCCTGGACCCCCACCAGTCCTAGAGTGTGCAGCACCATCCTGGACCCCCACCAGTCCTAGAGTGTGCAACACCATCCTGGACCCCCACCAGTCCTAGAGTGTGCAACACCATCCTGGACCCCCACCAGTCCTAGAGTGTGCAGCACCATCCTGGACCCCCACCAGTCCTAGAGTGTGCACCACCATCCTGGACCCCCACCAGTCCTAGAGTGTGCAGCACCATCCTGGACCCCCACCAGTCCTAGAGTGTGCAGCACCATCCTGGACCCCCACCAGTCCTAGAGTGTGCACCACCATCCTGGACCCCCACCAGTCCTAGAGTGTGCAGCACCATCCTGGACCCCCACCAGTCCTAGAGTGTGCAACACCATCCTGGACCCCCATATCAACAACCGCAAGGAAACTGTAAAAGGTTCAGAGGTTCGTATTGAGGATGGTCTCAGAACCCCGAGGAATTGGAGTTTGAAGTAAGCCTAAAAGAACAATGTCTGATGTCGCTAGAAAAGACGAGAGGAGAGAGAGAGGACATGATAATGACGTATAAAATATTTAAAAGGGGGGATTAAGAGAAAGGAAAGTATTCTTGACAATGAATACCAATAAAACATGGGGGTACGTACGGAAGCTTGAGAAACACATGGGTCATAGAGATGGACCTTTTTTAGCCTAAGAGTAATGGGAAAATTAAATGAACTAGCTGGCCATATTGTACAGGCGAGCCTTATTTGTGATTTAAAAAGTAGATAGAAAAAAAATAGGTCGGGAGTCATTGCATTAGACATCTGTGACTGGAAATGTGAATTCCAAAAGCTAGATCAGGATCCAGACACAAATAGGTGTCAGACCAGACCAGATCCAGGCACTGTTGAGAGGCGGGACCAAAGAGCCAGAGCTCAACCCCCGCAAGCACAAATAGGTGAGTACACACACTAATAACGAGTCCGGCAATAATGATCAATAACTAGACTTTACGAGGCCGTGTATCAATAACGTAGAGAGAGAACCATGAATCAATAGTGTATGGCTGGCTGGGTGTGACATCAATAGTGTATGGCTGGCTGGGTGTGACATCAATAGTGTATGGCTGGCTGGGTGTGACATCAATAGTGTATGGCTGGCTGGGTGTGACATCAATAGTGTGTGGCTGGCTGGGTGTGACATCAATAGTGTATGGCTGGCTGGGTGTGACATCAATAGTGTATGGCTGGCTGGGTGTGACATCAATAGTGTGTGGCTGGCTGGGTGTGACATCAATAGTGTATGGCTGGCTGGGTGTGACATCAATAGTGTATGACTGGCTGGGTGCGACATCAATAGTGTATGGCTGGCTGGGTGTGACATCAATAGAGTGTATGGCTGGCTGGGTGTGAC
>NC_091186.1:26854328-26949328 GCF_040958095.1 Procambarus clarkii
GCTCCAGCACTGTTGTTATCCACGTCACAGTTACACCGGGGCTCCAGCACTGTTGTTATCCACGCCACAGCTACACCGGGGCTCCAGCACTGTTGTTATCCACGTCACAGCTACACCGGGGCTCCAGCACTGTTGTTATCCACGCCACAGCTACACCGGGGCTCCAGCACTGTTGTTATCCACGTCACAGCCACACCGGGGCTCCAGCACTGTTGTTATCCACGCCACAGCTACACCGGGGCTCCAACACTGCTGTTATCCACGCCACAGCCACACCGGGGCTCCAGCACTGTTGTTATCCACGCCACAGCTACACCGGGGCTCCAGCACTGTTGTTATCCACGTCAGAGCCACACCGGGGCTCCAGCACTGTTGTTATCCACGCCACAGCTACACCGGGGCTCCAGCACTGTTGTTATCCACGCCACAGCCACACCGGGGCTCCAGCACTGTTGTTATCCACGCCACAGCCACACCGGGGCTCCAACACTGCTGTTATCCACGAGTGAGTCCTGCCTACATCAGGTGGAGATGTAGTGGGAGCAGCTGTGTCAGTTGTCCTGCGAGTCTCGCCCCGTTATTCTTCAGCTGTGCATCACATCAGTTTACTCTCCTGTCTCTTGTTGCTTCCTCCCTTAGCCCCCATTATCCTACCCTCCTCCCCCCCTCATCCTGCCATCTCCTCCTCTCCTCCCCCTCTTCTCTCCTCCCCCCAAAGCTATTCTACCCCTTCATTTTATCCTTGTTTCTCACCCTACTTTATCCTGCTCCCTTTCTCCCTCCTCCACTTGGTTCCCTCTTCCTCCTCCCCACTTACCCTTCTTCCCCCTCCCCACTTACCCTTCTCCCCCCTCCCCACTTACCCTTCTCCCCCCTCTTCCCCCTCCCCACTTACCCTTCTCCCCCCTCTTCCCCCTCCCCACTTACCCTTCTCCCCCCTTTCCCCCCTCCCCACTTACCCTTCTCCCCCCTCTTCCTCCTCCCCACTTACCCTTCTCCCCCCCTCTCCCTCCTCCCCACTTACCCTTCTCCCCCTCTTCCCCCTCCCCACTAACCCTTCTCCTCCCCCCTCTTCCCCCTCCCCACTAACCCTTCTCCTCCCCCCTCTTCCCCCTCCCCACTTACCCTTCTTCTCCCGCTCCCCACTAACCCTTCTCTCCCCCTTCTTCCCCCTCCCCACTTTTCCATAATGGTCTCACCCCGCCCCACACCACCCTGCGTCTCACCAGCCGCTGATGTCTTGTTAATAGGTAATTGCTTTTCTTGCTCGTTAACGTCAGAGACCGGCAATGTTCGGCAGTGTTACCCGATTCACTCTCCTACACGGGATGTGAAGACCTCTTAAAACACGGCAAACTGTACTTCTCAATTTATATAAATATGTTTATTCAGGTAAGGTATATACATACAAGTGATGTTACATTAATGGATTGATATATAGATAGAGCTAGTACATACAATGCCTAAAGCCACTATTACGCAATGCGTTTCGGGCAAAAACGTTTATTTTACGTGCTTAGGGTGAAGTATTGATATCTTGGTGGTGTTGACCACAGTAAAGCTGAAGGATTGATATCTTGGTGGTGTTGACCGCAGTAAAGGTGAAGGATTGATATCTTAGTGGTGTTGACCGCAGTAAAGGTGAAGGATTGATATCTTGGTGGTGTTGACCGCAGTAAAGGTGAAGGATTGATATCTTGGTGGTGTTGACCGCAGTAAAAGTGAAGGATTGATATCTTGGTGGTGTTGACCGCAGTAAAAGTGAAGGATTGATATCTTGGTGGTGTTGACCGCAGTAAAGGTGAAGTATTGATATCTTGGTGGTGTTGACCGCAGTAAAGGTGAAGTATTGATATCTTGGTGGTGTTGACCGCAGTAAAGGTGAAGAATTGATATCAAGATATCGCCCCTGGCGTTTCGCGAGCGCGTTGTCCTGGGTTCGTATCCTGGCCGGGGAGGATTGACTGGGCGCCAATCCTTAACTGTAGCCTCTGTTTACCCAACAGTAAAATGGGCACCTGGGGCCAGATTCACGAAGCAGTTACGCAAGCACTTACGAACCTGGGGCCAGATTCACGAAGCAGTTACGCAAGCACTTACGAACGTGTACATCTTTCCTCAATCTTTGACCGCTTTATTTACATTTATTAAACAGTTTACAAGCATAAAAACATCCCAATCAACTGTTGTTATTGTTATAAACAGCCTCCCGGTGCTTCGGAGCTCATTAACTGTTTAATAATTGTAAACAAAGCCGCCAAAGATTGAGAAAAGATGTACAGGTTCGTAAGTGCTTGCGTAACTGCTTCGTGAATTTGACCCCTGGTTGCTAAACGATTTGGCTGGTCGTATTCTTGGGGAACATAGGATTAAGGACTTGCCCGAAACGCTACGCGTGATAGTGGCTGTACTAGAATGTAAAAAATCTTGTGTATAAAAACATATATATATATACACATTTATATATATATATGTCGTACCTAGTAGCCAGAATGCACTTCTCAGCCTACTATGCAAGGCCCGATTTGCCTAATAAACCAAGTTTTCCTGAATTAATATATTTTCTCTAATTTTTTTCTTATGAAATGATAAAGCTACCCATTTCATTATGTATGAGATCAATTTTTTTTTATTGGAGTTAAAGTTAACGTAGATATATGACCGAACCTAACCAACCCTACCTAACCTAACCTAACCTATCTTTATAGGTTAGGTTAGGTTAGGTAGCCGAAAAAGTTAGGTTAGGTTAGGTAGGTTAGGTAGACGAAAAACAATTAATTCATGAAAACTTGGCTTATTAGGCAAATCGGGCCTTGCATAGTAGGCTGAGAAGTGCGTTCTGGCTACTAGGTACGACATATATATATATATATATATATATATATAAACGTATATATATAATCCAATATGCAACTGAAAACTCCATACCCCAGAAGGATTCGAACCCAGACAGCCAGTAAAACTATGCACCTTGGCGTACCTGGTACTTTAACCACTCGACCACCGTGACTGTACAAAAGTCATTGGTAGCCGAAGCAATATCCCCAACGACCCGACAGCACTTGGTGGTAAGCTTCCGTTATCTTGAGTTATCTTGAGATGATTTCGGGGCTTTTTAGTGTCCCCGCGGCCCGGTCCTCGACCAGGCCTCCACCCCCAGGAAGCAGCCCGTGACAGCTGACTAACACCCAGGTACCTATTTTACTGTTAGGTAACAGGGGCATAGGGTGAAAGAAACTCTGCCCATTGTTACTCGCCAGCACACTGGACTTGTAATCCTGTGGTCCCGGGTTCGATCCCGGGCGCCGGCGAGAAACAATGGGCAGAGTTTCTTTCACCTTATGCCCCTGTTACCTAGCAGTAAAAATAGGTACCTGGGTGTTAGTCAGCTGTCACGGGCTGCTTCCTGGGGGTGGAGGCTTGGTCGAGGACCGGGCCGCGGGGACACTAAAGCCCCGAAATCATCTCAAGATAACCTCAAGATAAGGTGTATAAACAACACCATGCTGTTATGAGGGCCTCTATCACCACTATATGGGCTGGGGGCCCTTCTCTTCATAATTAGTTTTCAGCCTTATAGCTGCAACAGTCCAAGTTGGAACAGCTGTTAGTGGACTTTCCTTTAAAGGAACTGTGCCTTAACGACCACCAGTAATACAAAGGGTCGTTAAGTGGCTCTGTCAGAAACGTCACCAAACAACTGTTCCTTAGCAGTTATATATCTAAAAAAAAAAAGACCTGGGTAAATAATGGTTTAGAAATGGGATTATTGAGTTATGGGAACAAACTATCGGGTAACATATTAGACGTATGATCGTTGAATTGTATATTTGGGTCAGTTCTATTATATAATTTTTTTTTGGGGGGGTTGCTCTTTTATACTATAGCGGCGGGCTGCCTGTTGCTGGAGTAGAGTCCTCAACAGCCCCCTGCTGAGGTATTACCGAGTCAGGGTGTTATGGGGATATAATCCGCCCTTGTAGGGGGGGGGGGGGATTTAAGCTTCTTCGGTAACTACTCAGTTAAGCTTCGTTGCTCACTAATTCGTTTAGGTTTCACTAGAAGTTGAAGGGACGACGACGTTTCGGTCCGTCTTGGACCATTCTCAACTAAGCTGAAGTCACCACAGGGACACCCTGTACACCTGACTGGAGTCAACACCCTGTACACCTGACTGGAGTCAACACCCTGTACACCTGACTGGAGTCAACACCCTGTACACCTGACTGGAGTCAACACCCTGTACACCATACTGGAGTCAACACTGTACACCTGACTGGTCGCAACACTGTACACCTGACTGGTCGCAACACTGTACACCTGACTGGAGTCAACACCCTGTACACCTGACTGGAGTCAACACCCTGTACACCTGACTGGAGTCAACACCCTGTACACCTGACTAGAGTCAACACTGTACACCTGACTGGTCGCAACACTGTACACCTGACTGGAGTCAACACCCTGTACACCTGACTGGAGGCAACACTGTACACCTGACTGGTCGCAACACTGTACACCTGACTGGAGGCAACACTGTACACCTGACTGCAGTCAGGTGTACAGGGTGTACCCTGTACAGGGTGTCAGGTGTACAGGGTGTAACACCCTGTACACCTGACTGGAGTCAACACCCTGTACACCTGACTGGAGTCAACACCCTGTACACCTGACTGGAGTCAACACCCTGTACACCTGACTGGAGTCAACACCCTGTACACCTGACTGGAGTCAACACCCTGTACACCTGACTGGAGGCAACACCCTGTACACCTGACTGGAGTCAACACCCTGTACACCTGACTGGAGTCAACACCCTGTACACCTGACTGGAGGCGACACCCTGTACACCTGACTGGTCGCAACACTGTACACCTGACTGGAGGCAACACCCTGCACACCTGACTGGAGGCAACACCCTGCACACCTGACTGGAGGCAACACCCTGTACACCTGACTGGAGTCAACACCCTGTACACCTGACTGGAGTCAACACCCTGTACACCTGACTGGAGGCGACACCCTGTACACCTGACTGGTCGCAACACTGTACACCTGACTGGAGGCAACACCCTGCACACCTGACTGGAGGCAACACCCTGCACACCTGACTGGAGGCAACACCCTGCACACCTGACTGGAGGCAACACCCTGCACACCTGACACACACATACACTAAACGTGTAGCGAGCTAGGGTTCGCTGAAGAGGGTTCTGGGTTCCTGGACCCTATCTCCAATCCCCCAAAGGCCCCCCCCCCTCCTTCCCTCCCAGGCCCCCCCCCCTTCCCTCCCAGGGCCCCCCCTCCTCCACCAGACTCAATTCTGCGCATCAGGAAAAATTAAGGCAGGCGGAGGCCGGCGTGGCCCGGGGCAGGAGGCAGGGCAGCGCCTGCCACAAACTGCTCTGCTGAACCTGGGGCAGCAGGCGGGCCCGGCTACATTACCAGATAAGCTTGTTATTAGTTTGCCTCACCAAATATGTCGATTGGCGAGTCATACTGTACCTTCAGTCCTGCTTGGGAACGGTACAAGGTGCTGTGGGAGCAACAGTGGACGGTAGAAGGTGGTGTGGGACAAGACTGGACGGTACAAGGTGGTGTGGGACAAGACTGGACGGTACAAGGTGGTGTGGGACAAGATTGGACGGTACAAGGTACTGTGGGAGCAACAGTGGACGGTACAAGGTGGTGTGGGACAAGACTGGACGGTACAAGGTGGTGTGGGACAAGACTGGACGGTACAAGGTGGTGTGGGACAAGATTGGACGGTACAAGGTGGTGTGGGACAAGATTGGACGATACAAGGTGGTGTGGGACAAGACTGGACGGTACAAGGTGGTGTGGGACAAGACTGGACGGTACAAGGTGGTGTGGGACACGACTGGACGGTACAAGGTGGTGTGGGACAAGACTGGACGGTACAAGGTGGTGTGGGACACGACTGGACGGTACAAGGTGGTGTGGGACACGACTGGACGGTACAAGGTGGTGTGGGACACGACTGGACGGTACAAGGTGGTGTAGGGCAAGACTGGACGGTACAAGGTGCTGTGAGGTTAATGACTAGGATGACAAGCAGATCGAGCACTGGTCCGCAGGGTCTTAAACTGGTGAATGAGGCTCGTGGGCCGTGTAGGAAGAGGCCCGGACCATATCCTGGGCGGCAGGAGAGCAGGGAGCGGTGCGGGGACATATCAGACCAAGACGGACGCCGGTACACGATGAAGGGCTCATATGTCACGGTACTTGAGTATACGAGGTGATGTGTGGCTATAGTGGATGGTGCCGGACCATTGGTCTTGTGCACTGTCTTCACCAGGTTAGGCGTGGAGCCGGTCGGCCGAGCGGACAGAACGCTGGACTTGTGATCCTGTGGTCCTGGGTTCGATCCCAGGCACCGGCGAGAAACAATGGGCAATGTTTCTTTCACCCTATGCCCCTGTTACCTAGCAGTCACGGGCTGCTTCCTGGGGGTAGAGGCCTGGTCGAGGACCGGGCCGCGGAGACACTAAAAAGCCCCGAAATCATCTCAAGATAACTCAAGATAACCTGGACAGGTCCTCAACATCATTACCATTTACCCAAAATTTGCTTGTCCATTTTAAAGAATGAAGAACAATTTTTATTTATATTACTTCTAAGCTGCATCACTTATGAACCCATCCCTGCCCTTGTGTGGCAGTGCACAGTAGAAAGTTGTTTTCACATATCCATACATTAAAACATTGATTGTAACCGTGATATATATGTGCTTCAGCCTACAGTTTAGACCTATTGTCTCATGTATGACCCTCTGTCCTGCGTGACAGTGAATACCAGCATTATCCTCACTTTAATAAGACTATCAAAATCCTCAGATTAGGCAAAATTGTAATTAATTTTGTCAATAAAGATGTTAATAATAATAAACCATTTAATGCTTCACCACCTCCTGCAGCGCGTGCCCAAGCTTCAACAAGTAACTGGTCCAAAAGCTACACTTCCAGCATGGGAGACAGATACTCCAAGATTGATGATACAAAACTAATAATCATTTCTCGGAGATATTAATGACTGTATACTATGATTCACATACAAATAAATCTAATCGGCAAAATACAGTAAGGTAAATATATTCAGTAAAGTGTACATGACAGCCCGAGACACATAACTGGAGCCCAACTGTGCTCCAGCGGTAGCAATAAGCCAAGTAGCGTGAACATAGCGTGGCTCCTCATAGGGGGAAGGAACACAGCGTGTTGAGATCAGAGGCAGTGTTGAGGCCCCGAGCTCCGCCCAGGTGACCTCAGGAGTGCTGCACTGCTCCACACAAGGCCACACCTGCACACACACACCACCCATCACACGTACATATATATACATACATTATATATATGTAACAATGATCACGAAACACTGAAAAAGACTGTATACTATGATTCACATACAAATAAATCAAATCGGAAAAATACAAAATACAGTATATATATATATATATATATATATATATATATATATATATATATATATATATATATATATATATATATATATATATATATATATATATATATATATATATATATATTAAAAAGAGAGAAGAGCAAGACCTCGCCACCTTCCGAAACCAAACGCTTTGACGAAGACAACTGTCTATTATGCCTTTACATTCCCATTTGGGGGACATTAGCTCCAACAATCTGAATATGCAAGTAAGAAATCTCAATTAAGGCACTTGACAATGCAGAAACAACAAGACTCTTTCAAAGATCAGATCACTTCTACCCTCAACTAGACCATCACCAGAGATACTCACCAACGATAATCGACAGAGACGAGTCAAATACTCCTCCAGCCAAGAACAACCACTGTACAACTATGGTACACCTTATTATCCTCAAACCCCAGACAGAAGTGGCGCTTCACAGCACACCTACTGCTCTAGCTGACACTGACTGACCAACACCTCACTTTACCAAGCGTTTCGCCTCCAACCTCGGCCTTGGACACACAAACATTTCTCTTATAGACATAGATAAGAAGCTCAGGCGAGGGAGATACTTGAGGACTGAGGAACCGCTTACCTTAAAGAATCTTGAAGAAAGAGGATGCTGGGGTACCTCGTCTTATACGGAAAGAACGAAAACTTGCATTCGTGGTAACACGCCAACTATCAGTCAAGATGGGTCCCGAAAACTCGCTCTCAATGAACACATTCTGCTCTTATCCGGCAGTAATGATATTTAAACTTTACATATTTCCCTCAGACTCAACACAACCTTCACTAACCATACGTTGCGCCCTAATGGTCTGGGTCAGGGCTCAACAAAACCTTTACACATCTACCAACGAGCCTGTACATCTTTTCTCAATCCTCGGCGGCTTTGTTTACATTCCCGACTGTTTGTAAACAGTCCATGAGGTCCGAGGCACCAGGAGGCTCTTTACAACAATAATAACATTGAGAAGTTTCGATGCTCGTAAACAGTGTAATAAATGTAAACAAACCCACAAAGGATTAAGAAAAGATGTACAGGTTCGTAAGTAGATGTGTAAATGCTTGTTGAATTCAGGCCGCTCGTTACGAACGCGCGGCAGCCATCTCTTCCAGACGCATTCATAAATTTTAATAACAAAGTGTATTAAAAGTAGGTTTGTTCACATATATAAATTAACATTATTATACAATAAAATTCAAGGTATAGGTAAGCGTAGGTTAGGTTCTCTTGGCGATTATTTGTATTTGAAATTCGTATGAAATTCATATGAAATTTACGAATGAAAAACGGTGTAAACACGACTCACAACTGATGACGTTCGAACACATCTAGAACAAGACTACGATATATACATTAACTGTGTAACTAGTTTATCACATTGTAACTTGTTTAGCTAAATGAATTTGGGGTTCAGTTCCTGAGGTCATTATGTGCCTCGGTAACCTTTTCCACTGCCGCCCACGGGATGGGTAAGGGGGTCCAATACCTCCCACGGGATGGGTAAGGGGCCCAATACCGCCCACGGGATGGGTAAGGGGGTCCAATACCTCCCACGGGATGGGTAAGGGGGCCCAATACCGCCCACGGGATGGGTAAGGGGGTCCAATACCGCCCACGGGATGGGTAAGGGGCCCAATACCGCCCACGGGATGGGGAAGAGGTCCAATACCGCCCACGGGATGGGTAAGGGGGTCCAATACCTCCCACGGGATGGGTAAGGGGGTCCAATACCTCCCACGGGATGGGTAAGGGGCCCAATACCGCCCACGGGATGGGGAAGAGGTCCAATACCGCCCACGGGATGGGTAAGGGGCCCAATACCGCCCACGGGATGGGTAAGGGGGTCCAATACCTCCCACGGGATGGGTAAGGGGGTCCAATGCCTCCCACGGGATGGGTAAGGGGCCCAATACCGCCCACGGGATGGGGAAGAGGTCCAATACCGCCCACGGGATGGGTAAGGGGCCCAATACCGCCCACGGAATGGGTGAGGGGGTCCAATACCGCTCACGGAATGGGTAAGGGGTCCAATACCACCCATGGAATGGGTAAGAGGTCCAATACCTCCCCACGGGATGGGTAAGAGGTCCAATACCACCCACGGGATGGGTAAGGGGGTCCAATACCACCCACGGAATGGGTATAGGATGCATAATAAAGGAACAAAATCAACCAAATACAAGCCATATATTAAATGTCATCGTTGGTGAAGCAGAAAAAGTATAAACGAGAATAAAAATTATTATTATTATTAGTAGTAGTATTATAAAAAAAATTATTTGAGAGGAATCTTGTGGAAACTGGTAAAAATGATTAGAATATATATATATATATATATATATATATATATATATATATATATATATATATATATATATATATATATATATATATATATATATATATATATATATGTCCATGATTCAGTGCTTGGCTCTTATAAAAATTATAAAGTTATTATTTAGTTAAATTTAATTAATTTTTGTATTGATGAAGGTGTTTTGTCCCCTGATTGAGATGAGGATATTAGATGAATTTATAGCTAGTTTTTTATCTACACTGTGTAATCTTTCATATAGAATAGCGCAGCAGCACATTGCTATATATACCTAAGCTTGTTAATAAAAAATATTAATTATTATTATTATTATTATTTTTTACAATATACTTGCTGAAGGCTCGAGAAAGAGGAGTATTTTATCAAATCAGATATTTTCAAAGAGAATAGTTACCCTCTCAATACAAGTGTTCGTTTTCTGTATTTATTGTAAAGTAAGTTATAACAGAAAACGAAATTTGTTTTTTGAAATAACATACACGCAAATAAAATTTAGTTACATTGCCCAATAATTTCCAATATACGAAATTTGAAAGGAACAGCCTATATCAGAGCGCATCGGGGTTATATGTAAAACATGGGCTGGCTTCAGTAAGGGCTTCCCGTCATCTTGTGAATTCACTGGAATCCAAGGTTGTATAAAATATACCAAGTTGTACTCACTTAGCTGTGCTTACGGGGGCTGAGCTTTGGCTCCTTGATCCCGCCTCTCAACGGTCAGTCAACTGGTGAACAGATTCTTGAGTCTTCTGGGCTCTATCAAATCTACATTTGAAACTGTATATGGAGTCAGCCTCCACCACATCACTGCCTAATGCATTCCATCTGCTAACTACTCTGACACTGAAAAAATTCTTTCTAATGTCTCCGTGGCTCATCTGAGTACTAAGTTTCCACCTGTGTCCCCTTGTTCGTGTTCCACCCGTTCACAATAGTTTGTCTTAGTTCACCCTGTCAATTCCTTGGAAAAATTTGTAGGTGGTGACCATGTCTCCCCTTACTCTTCTGTCTTCCAGGGATGTGAGGTTTAGCTCCCGTAGCCTTTCCTCGTAGCTCACACCTCTCAGTTCTAGGACTAGTCTGGTGGCATACCTCTGAATCTTCTTTAACTTTGTCTTGTGTTTAACTAGGTATAGACTCCAGGCTGGAACTACATACTTCAGGATTGGTCTGACATAAGTGTTATACAAGGTCCTGAACGATTCCTTACACAAGTCTCTAAAGGCCAATCTAGCATATGTCGCTGATTATACTCTTTTGATGTGGGCTTCTGGGGACAGATTCGGAGTGGTATCAACCCCCAGATCTTTCTCTCTATTTGACTCTTGCAGGATTTCACCTCCCAGATGGAACCTTGTGTTCGGCCTCCTGTTCCCGTCATATAATTTCATTACTTTGCACTTTCCTGATTGTAAAGTAATGAAATTACTTTAGTATCTTTATCTTTTTACTATTTTTTTGTATACTTTAACCATTTTCTAGACCATTCCTTCAGTTTGTCCAGGTCGTCCTGTAGTCTCTGTCAATCTTTATGTCTTGGTTCTTCTCATAATTTTTGCATCAACAGCAAACATTGAGAGAAATGAGTCTTTACCCTCTGGAAGATCGTTTATATATATCAGAAACCGTACAGAGCCCTGTGGGACTCCGCTGGTGACATCTCGCCACTTTGATCTCCCCCCCCCCCTCACAGTTGCTTGCTGTTTCCTGTTGCTTAGATACTCCTTAATCCACTGGAAGGAACACCTTACCTTTTTCTGCCGCCTGTTTCTCCAATTTTTGTAACAGCCTCTTATGGGGTACTGCGTCAAAGGCTTTCTGACAGTCTAAGAAAATTCAGTCTGCCCACCCATCTCTCTCTTGCCTAATTTTTGTCGCTTTGTAATAGAATTCTGCTAAACCTGTGAGGCACGATTTACCATCCCTGAACCCACGTTGGTGGTGTGTTACAAAGCTATTTCCATCCAGATGTTCTACGAGCCTTTTCTTCACGATCTTCTGCATCACCTTGCATGGTATACAAGTTAGGGAAACTGGCCTGTCACCCTTTTTGTATATTGGGGCTACATTAGCTGTCTTTCAGCTTTCCGGTAGGTCTCCTGTTTTCAGTGACCTGTTATACACCATAGGGAGTGGCACACTCTCCACTAACACTATGGAGTGGTAGACTTATCTCTGGACTATATCCTGATCTCCGCATTGTTCCAATTGATTTTCTCATTAATATGTGTAGTATAAAATTCCCATATCATTTGAGTTTAGAAATCACTTTTTGCCAAACGTAGATACTGGATGTAAAGTGTGCATTATATTGCATTCACTAGATAACGTAAACTTGAGGAATATAATAAATAAATAAAATATGATAAATACTAGATGTCAATCCTTTGAGTGTTTACTTGAGATAGTTTAGCTAGTCCCAGCTGTGTCTGGGACAAGATGAACAACACATGATGCTGTGGCTGTATGCTCGCTGACAGGATGAATGAGGCTACACAATAAAGCATTTACCTGCCCGAAACGCTGTGCGTACTAGTGGCTTTACAAGAATGTAAATACTGTACTATCCAATGTATTCTCACAAACCCAATGTACCTTCTTGTATATATATAAATAAATAAATAAATAAAATAAATAAATAAATGTGGCAAGAGTTGAAATTGAAATTGAAATAAGTTTATTGATGTAAAATACACACAAAGGGATGAGGTAGCTCAAGCTATTCTCACCCCGTTCAGTACATCTTGTTAATACATACATATACACACATCACAAACAATAAACATATTACCAAACATTCTGAGAGATAAACATATACATTTCCTCCTTCACAAGTAGTATGGTATCAGACGTACACAAGCTATTCTCACCCCGTTCAGTACATCTTATTAATACATACATATACACACATCACAAACAATAAACATATTACCAAACATTCTGAGAGATAAACATATACATTTCCTCCTTCACAAGTAGTATGGTATCAGACGTACACACAAATACTTTTATGACCTAGGTATACTGTATAGACAATTTGCAAGAGACATGCAGATAATTCAACAAAAAATTACAGTCTTGGTGAGAGCCAGGAGTGTACGTGAGGCTGGTGCCCGGGGCGGGGCCGCGGGGGGCGCCTCCCTTGTGCACAGCTCGGGCCGGCCATGATGATTGAGTCAGACGTCTCCGAGCCTCCGTTCACTACGGAGTGTTGTGGGGAGCTGCTGTCAAGGCGGACCTTTCCTTGGGCACGTAGTCAACACAAACTCCTTGCAGACGTCACTGCCAGCTGAGAATATAAGAGGTAAGATATACGCACCGCTTAATCGAGTAAAATGGGAAAGGAGATATGTATGTATACACTTCGCTTCTCGTTGTTTATTCTCAGTTCACTGTAGCTCTGAAGTTCAGGACTAAAATATACTTGCTGGTTGGTCAGTAAGTTAATATGGCAGTCATAAGGCCTCTTGATAGGGCTTATAAGTCAAACTCTGCAACCAGGAAAAAGGAAGCCACTTACTGTAAAATTTAAGTTTTTTTCGGAAATGTTTTGAGTTTCTACCCGAAATTTGACCTCGACTTCTGTGTTAGCTTGAGCCATGCTACCAGAAACAATGTGTGTGCATCCACTAACTTTGAGCCGTTTAATAAAATTACACAAATACAAAATAGCCTATTGTACATTCCTGAGCCAGGCCCGGCCAGGCAAGAATTAAAAAAAAAAACCGGTCGCATCTGGAGCTACATCCCGATGTTAACATAGGTACCTAGGTACGGAAAGTGACGTACTGTTCCGTTTTCCGTTGTGGGTCCTCTGGTAGGTTAGGAGAGGACATTTTAATTGATTAATGCCGCCGAAGGCGGCTTGTTTATTGTGCACCCCATACTCATCCTGTGAGCGGTAGCGCAAAAGCATTACAGAGGGCACAAAAGGTCTTTATCAAACCTCATCTTAGATTATTACATAAACAATTTCTTCTATCCTTCACACCTTATAGTTACAATGTCAGCTAGTTACAGAGAA
The DNA here is from genome assembly GCF_040958095.1 of Procambarus clarkii. Lineage (NCBI taxonomy): Eukaryota > Metazoa > Arthropoda > Malacostraca > Decapoda > Cambaridae > Procambarus > Procambarus clarkii. The sequence continues at coordinate 26,868,169 of NC_091186.1, forward strand.
AGTGCTATTACAAGAGCTACATATTTACAGTAAGTCATCATACATTAATGGTAGGTCTTATCGCTAATACATAATAGTTTGGCCAATGGGGATATTACAGAGTCATAGGGGAGCTTCTGTTTATTATTAGTCCTCACAATACATTACTTGTTTCTGAATCTCATATGTCGTTCATCTACTGGAAGCGAAATGTGGGTACAGTGCAAGGATTTCAGGTAATTTATCCTTGGTAATAAGATAGGTTGCCATATCATACAGAGTGAGCTTAGATTTATCTCTAAAAGGCTCAATTTTACAACAATCCAAGATATAGTGTTTGAGTGTGTGTCCCTGCCTATGTCCACACACTTTACACTTTACTTCATCTAGATCCCTATACAAACTGAACTGCCAGAGATACTTGTAGCCAAGTCTTATACGAGCTGTGACAACATCTGTTAGTCTACTGACTTTGTTACTTGCCCCATACACATGTTTTACTTCACACATTTCATTGTGATGAACAATGGACCTGCTAGTTCCAGTTTGCACTGCTCTACTTTCCTCAAATCCATCCAGGAGTTCTCGTCTAATGACACTTTTAAGGGACCTATTTGATAACTCAAGATTCCGTTCAATACTGTCTTTATTTACTGCAGCCTTAGCAAGGGCGTCAACTTTGTCATGTTCCTGCATGCCAATGTGAGAAGGAATCTACAACATTTTTATATTTACCCTCTTGCTAAGTATTCTTATATATCTACGTCTAGCTTCCAAGACAAGCACGTTATTACTTGATTGCAAACTGTTTATTGATCGTAGTGAGGAAAGGGAGTCAGAAATAATTAAGCTGTCTACTTCAGTGTTGTCAATAATTTCGAGTGCTACCAGTATCGCTACCAACTCGGCTTGCATTGTGGACGCCCAGTTACTAATTCAGATATTTCTTTGAATTGTGCTGCCATCGGGCTGATGAGCAATAACAGCACTTCCTGCCCTCCCTGTAGCTGTATTGAGTGATCCGTCAGTGTACATGGTCTGTGCAATGTTGTTTTCAGCTTGTATATTGTGAATGTGTTTTATGGTGCTTAATTTAGCAGCAAGCTGAGCATGAGGGTTGCTTGTGATTAGTTTCTTGGTGGGGTAAGCAGGGGTCAGGATGGCAAAAGGTACTATCTGCCAGGGTGAAAGGAAGTGCTGTACTCTTTCATCTGTATATATATCGTGCAGTCCCATCATTTTAATATGAGTGGCAGTCCATTTAGACTCGCTAATTCCATTACGTATGTGTTCTAACAGTGCAACTGACACAATGTTGTTTTTGTTATCACGCAGCAGCTTTAGTCCCATCATAAGATTAATTTCAAATATTCTATCTCTAATGCTAAGTATATTTAATTCTTTCCGCATGTTGAGAACTTAGGTAGTTATAGGACAACCAAGTATAATTCTGAGTGCTTCATTTTCATTTTTTCCAGTCTATCAATACTTTTGCCATTCTGCAGGACCAAAGCTGGTGCATGATAGTCTATCAGAGACCTTATATACGCTAAATACATCATTCTTGCTATTCTAATATTAACACCATATTTCGGGCTGTACCCCACTACAGTTCTGAGAGCCTTGAGTCTGTCTCTACATTGTTGATGTAACTTATTGACTGCAGTTGAGGTACAAGGAACAGAGACACCAAGATATTTGAAAGAAGAGACATAGTCTATTGGTATGTTATCTATCTTAAGTTTTCGTGGTCCACTTTTGTGGTTGCCAATTTGTCTGTTAAATACCTTAGTTTTAGCAGCGTTGATTACAAGACCAAGGCTCTCACAAGCTGTATGTATACAATTTAAGACTGTGCATTTCGCGGTGGGTTTTAGTATGCACAAGGATGTCATCTACATAGCTGATAGTGATGTTTGCCGGACTAGTTGGGATTGATTTTAGAACATTAAACAAGGTAGGACTAAGTACTCCTCCTTGTGGGGTGCCTAGTTGCATTACTTTAGTTTCACTCTTGTAGCCTTGGAACAGTGCAGAGGACTTCCGGTTGGTAAGATAGCCTCGTATCCATTGTAATAAATGTCCCCCTATATCCATTCTCGCTAATTCATACATAATCACTTCCCTATTAGCAATATCAAAGGCATTTTTTAAATCAAGAAATGTTGTGTACTTGTGCCTTTTATCTCCATGAACAGTAAGAAAGGATGTGATACAGTTGTGTACACTTTTACCATGTGTGAAACCATTGATATCAGGTGACATGTGCTCTTTAACTCTATACAATAATCTATTAAGCACCATTCTCTCAAAGGTTTTGCACATGCAACTGGTCAGTGAGATGGGAGGGAAAGCATCAGGTTGGCCAGGCTTTGGTACAGGTACTGTAAGACTGGTGGTCCATGATACTGGCAACTGCCCAGTGACATAACTGGCATTAAACAATTCTAATAATGGGTTACTGGGTACACAATGTAGGAGTCTTAGAATATCATAGGCACTTTAAATTGACTTTTCCTGATGTTGAGAAACCTTAGGCGGGCGGGCTGAATGATAAGCCTTATCATCAGAGGACACAGGAGTCGAGGATGTTCTTATAAGAGATGCCAGATATTGCAGTGTGGATGAAACGTTTTGGGTTGCCTCGCCCATGGTGCAACTCACATCCGTCATCTCTCCTCCCGTCCTCCCTACCCCACCGCACCCCACGGGGAGCCTGCTACAACAGTGCCAGCTTACAGTGTGTGGCACTATGTACAACAGGGCAAGCTTTATTATTTGTTAACCCATAAACAATCCCGGGTTCGTGGTAATAAACAATTAGTGATAAAGCTGATTGTATGACTTGAAGCAGCCAGGCCGAGAGCGACCAAGCCTGGATTGTACATTATATCTTTATGAATCGATGACTCAAATAATGGTAGCATCTCCCTTGCCTTTCTGACTGGCCCTCTCCCATCATATGACCGAGGTTATCAGGGAAGAACTTGGCCGCGGTAACTCCTTAGGTTCTTGGTAGTGAACTACCTCACTACTCTGTAATTTCATCCAAAATGTCATCGACTCCGCCGAACTAACTCAAAACACCGTAATGTTTTCTCATCCTACTGTCTATGTCAACCTCATGTCATACGTTGGCTGTCATGCCATAACTCGACTCCTGTTGGTGACACCAAAACTGACTTGTGGCCAAACACGAATTGACAATCGTGCAGCCTCGTGCACTCGTATCGCAGTTTGTGTGCTGACTCACCACCTCATCTAGTGTGTGCACAAACAGGCGAGTTGGTGCTCATTCCATTCTCTCAAGTGGTGTCAGTTGATGAGTATGGCAGCATGGGATGAGGAATGGTGCAAGTGATGAACATATGTTTCTTTGCAGGCTGCAAAGGCAGAATTTTAACAAGTAATTTATTTGTATTTTACAGTTCTGAAATTTTAAAAGAATAAGTAACTAAAATTTCTTCTCTTCGCTAAGAAATTAAAATTAATTTTGGTTTACAAGAGTGAAACTCTGTAGAAATATAACAATCTACAAATAACTACATTATCTAATTCCTCTTTGCTAGTATAATCAAATATAATGTTCATTACAAAATTTGTATATTTGTCTATATATAACATTATGTATTTCAGCCCTCCATGTCTGACTGTCAACAAGACCACCTCGTCACTGTGTCGGAGTGTCAGGACTGTCAGCAAGGACGTCACTGTTTCACTGGTCTGTCAGGACTCTCAGCAAGGACGTCACTGTTTCACTGGTCTGTCAGGACTCTCAGCAAGGACGTCACTGTTTCACTGGTCTGTCAGGACTCTCAGCAGGACCACAATGAGATGTCTTATTAGTGTCAGCAATTTTGTTTAACTTGTTTATTATTAAACAATTTTACATATTTTAAGAGAAAAATTATCTATAACGAATATTGATATAATTACCTTCCACAATATAGTTGGTGCTGCCAGACAACGCGGCTCAAAGACAAGATGAATCCTTTAAATCAAAATATTCTCACCCTCGCTGCTCTTGGGCGACCATTCAGCCTTGGGATGCTGTACGACTGTAGGACTGATAACGTAATCCCTGGTATAACTCTCTGGGACCAAGCAAAACTCAAAGAAAAAGCCGTGCAAGAAAATTATACCTCAGACTTCAAATTTATTGCTTCTGATTCTCTGGAAGACAAAGCTTTAGCTCTTGATGTCAGTGCAAGCCTGAAGCTGAGCTTCCTCGGAGGTATGATAAAACTGTCTGGATCTGGTAAATACCTTGAGGAAAGGAAATCTTCCATGCAGCAGGAAAGAGTCACTCTGCAGTACAAGTGCACCACCAAGTCTGAGCAGTTGACAATGGAGCAGCTGGGTCAGGGTCAGGTGCAGCATCCATACGTGTTTGATCATGGAACTGCCACTCACGTCGTCACTGGAATAGAATACGGTGGACACGCTTTCTTTGTCTTTGACAGACAGAGTTCCTCCTCCTCATATAACAAGGAGGTTCATGGAGATCTTAAGGCTATGATAGAAAAAATACCCTCTTTGCAGATCGATGGAGCAGGGCAAATTGATATAACTGAAAATGAGAGGAAGAAAGTAGAAAATTTTGGTTGTAGATTTGTTGGAGATTTTCGGTTACGAGAAAACCCTAGCTCCTTTGAAGATGCAGTTCGGATCTATAAAAATATACCGACTCTCTTAGGAGAGCATGGACAAAATGCTGTTCCAGTCAAAGTTTCATTATATCCTCTCGCTCTTCTGGACAGTAAAGCGAGTAAATTAGTTCGTGAAATTAGTATAAATTTGACGAGGGGAACCGAACGAATAATTGAAGATCTTCATGAGTTAGATATGAGGTGCAATGATTTACGTAATTCTTCTGCTGCAGAAAAATTCCATGCCATCAAATCGGAAATATCTGACTTTCAATCAGAAATCGATACTTACAAATTTGGATTACAAGGACAACTGTCAGTGCTGCTCCCCAGCATCAGAGGGGGCGGTAAAGAGGAATGCCACCTGGCAGAGCTTCTCAGGAAGAAAGAGGCGTCTCCATTCAGTTGTCATAAACTGAACGCTTGGGTTCAAGACAGAGAAAAGCTTGTTAAAGTTCTCGGTGAATATACGAAAGCTCTCTCGGAGATTAAGTTTGCCTCACAACCTGGGGATTTAGAGTCAATGATTATGAGTCCAGAGAATGACTGCATTCTTTGTTTTAACATTCTTCGGCCACACAGCAGTTCTCATCTTTCTGAAATGAAAAAATATAATGGACAAGAATTTGACCATGAGAGTTACCATACAGGTGTTGAAAAGCATCCTAACAGCTTCCCAGGGAGAGATGATGAGGGGGATCAGATCTCCCCAATGGAGTCAACCATACTCTTCAGAAACTTCTTTATCTCCAACAAAGAGCGAACAGGAACCGCCTTTGTAGTGGAACTGAATTTGTCTGACACATCGGAATATAAGGCTTTTATACAATGCTACAGACGTGGAAAACTCATAAATAGGAATTATATACTTCCCTCTGCCCCAAGAATGCTTCAAGCTGACAGTGAAGGAATTACTCATAACAGCATAACCATTAACTGGACAGTTCCAGAATATGGAGCATTTAATATCCAAAAATATGAAATACTTTGTCAAGAAGACAATACTGACCAACCTAGGAAATATACGACAGATCCTAACACACTCAACCTCACTATTCCAAACCTTAATGCAAACTGTGTTCACCGGGTGTGTGTCTGGAGCTGGTGTGAGGCAGGACCTGGTCCCAGTCACACAGACCTAGCAGTGTCCACCAGGCCGACCAGCCCTCCAGGGAAGCCTCAGGTATGGCAAACGTCACCGACAACTGTAGAAATACAGTGGACTCAACCAGAATGTGTTGGTGCAGGATGCAGCATACAAAATTACATAATCAAACAGCTCCAGGAAAGTTCAAACACATGGGATAAAATAGCAAGCACGAAGTCAGATGAACTTGCCTATTCAGCAAAAGTAGCAGAAAACACTATCCTGACGTTCAAGGTTGCTGCTTGTTGTGGTGCTGCAGGATGCAGTGTGGACAGTGATCCCAATGATCACGTTTCAAAGAAAACTGATGACAAGATTGTTGGAGCTGATAACAAGAGTTTAGAACATGAGAGCAGAGAAAAGCTGAAAGAAAAATTGTGTGGTGTATCAAAACTTGTGCATATGGGTGACCCTTGCATTTACTTGCTTGAACCAAAATTAGTTATTTCTAAAGATCAAGACTTGATAAGAAAGTATGAACTTGGTAAACCAAAATATGATACTGATGAAAAAGTTATCTTACTTGTCGGAGCAACTGGCTCAGGCAAGACAACTTTGATCAATGGCCTCATCAACTACATCTTTGGTGTTAACTGGAAGGATGCTTTCCGCTTCAGATTAATATCTGAAGTGACTGACAGCAACCAAGCCAAGAGCCAGACTAAGCACATCACCTCCTACACCATTCACTATCAAGAAGGCTTCAACTTTCCCCACACGCTGACCATCATTGACACTCCAGGGTTTGGCGACACCTCTGGAGTGATGCGAGACAGGGAGATCACCAGTCAGATCCACAAGTTCTTTACCACTCAAGGTACCGAAGGCATTGACCATATTGACGCAGTAGGCTTTGTAGCCCAGTCCTCTCTCCGCCGGCTGACTCGAATACAGACTTATATTTTTGACCAAATCCTCTCCTTGTTTGGTAAGGACATTGCAGACAGCATCTTTTTACTGCTAACTTTTGCTGACGGGCAACCACCACAAGTTCTCAGTGGAATAAAAGAATCTGGTATACCATACCGTAAACATTTCAAGTTTAACAACTCTGCTTTATATGCCAACAACACTCAACATTATGGCAACACTGCTGATGAAGTTGACAGTGATGAAGAAGGTAATTTTTATGAAATGTTCTGGCAGATGGGAGCCAAGAGCTTCAGTATTTTTCTCAATCAGTTAAATATAGTGAAGAGAAAAAGTCTCGTACTAACTCAAAATGTCCTTAATGAACGTGCTCAACTACAAATTTACATCAGAGGGATACAGCTAGAAATCCAGAAAGGCCTCAGCATTCTAGAAACATTAAAAAAAGAAGCAGAAATAGCGAAGACTCACCAAGCTGACATAGATAAAAACAAAAACTTTACTTATACAGTGGATGAGGAAGAATATAAACTGGTTCAACTTCCACCTGGCACATATATAACAAATTGCCTAAAGTGTAACCGTACATGTCATGAACCTTGCACGATTGTTGATGATGACAAGAAATATAATTGCTCGGCAATAACTAATGATCACTGTACCGTTTGTCCTCAGAAGTGTCACTGGACAGTGCATAAGATTGTTCCTTTCAAGTATGTTCTTCAAGTCGTGAAGAAGACAAAGACTGCAAATGAATTACGTGAGCGCTATGAAAAAGCTAAACAGAAGAAACTTTCTGCCGAAAATCTTATTATAGAAATTCATGATGAATTTAAGGCGGTACAGCTGAGAGTTTTGGGAATGACCGAGTCTGTGAGGAAGTCTCTAGAGCACTTGCAGGAAATAGCTCTCAAGCCAAACCCTCTGTCAACATTGGACTACATTGACATCCTGATTGATTCTGAGACATTACAGGCACATCCAGGCTGGAAGGCGAGGGTTGAGCAGCTGAAAATGGTCAGAAAAGAAGCAGAATACATGAAGAGGATTGCTGATCAAGGATATGACCCGTTTGAGGAATATATAAAAAAGATAAACATATAAAAGATCTCAAACCTAAAGGGTAGATGGGCAGCTGCAGGACAATACATATATAACATCTTAAAGTGATATATTATTATGTTGAAATCTTCTCAAAGAACATGCAAAGGTTATTTTTTTCTGTAAAATTGTGTTGCTGCCCTGATTCATCGGTGTTCCCAGCTGTCAGTGCCCACCTATTGATGCCTTTGGTGCTTCTAGCTCTCAATGCGCAGTTGGTGATGTCCCAACCATCAGTGCATCCAGCTATCCATACCCAGCCGTAGGTGTTCTGCAGTCATTGCTGTTCCTTATAAATCTGGATCCTAGTCATCAATGCCCCCATCTATTCGTGCCCCAAACGGTTGGTGCCATCAGCAGTCTCGGCCCCCAATCCAAGCGCCAACTATTGGCGCTTTTAGCCGTCAGTATCCAAACATTTGCTCCGTTGTCTGTTCTTTGGGATGATTTGTTTTTATATAATTATATTTAAAAGAAAATATATATTGCAAATTTTGATTTGTAATTCATACATACAATGCCAGAAACAAGCATAGTTTTCAGGCATCATAAATTGTTTAATGTTAACAATTTTAAGTTTAGTGGTAGTATAAGTTACAATTTTCTGGGTACGGATGGAAGTGCTCACCATCACACAGCCTCACTCCTCTACTACACAACCCATCACCGCCAGGAATCCTTCGTTGATAGGTCAGTCATGCAAAATATAAGTGATCTGTGTGTGTGGAACTTGTAATACATATGTATCTTTGGAAAGACAATATTATCATAGTAGGATATTAAAGGAACGTTAGTAAGTAAATAGAAATTGCTAAGCATTAAAACTTAAAGAGACCCATGGTTGCTCGAGGGAAGGTACTTTATTTCATAATGTAATTTGTAACTTAAATAGGCAGTTTAGAAATTATAGTTCACCAAGAAGGTTACAATTTTGTCAGTTTAGAAATTATAGGCCAACATATTAAATAAATTCATAGCAAATCAAATTTAGAAGCCTAAGTCCCATTTTTTTATATTGCCTTCCAATCTCCCACCATCATGGAATGTTCTAAAATAAAAAAATAGAGAAGCAAAAGATCTTACCTATCCTCACCAAGGCAAATACATGCATTGAACACAGGTAAACTGTGTTATATACAAATGTTGCATAGATTAATTAACCATTTCCTTTCTTGAAAAATGCTGTTAAGATTTTAATAGGCTTCTATGAACACATTGTTTTACAGAACGTTTGCAAAAGTATGTATTAGATTAGATAACAGTACTGATTTTTGTAATATGATTCAACACTGAGAAATTTAATAAAAATTCATTAATTACTGTCTACTTTTTGTATAAACAATATACCATTTCCTTAATGTCATTAAGTACATAAGTGAATATGCAAAGATAATACAAGAGTATGAAAATCTATTCTATATTTATGCAAGATTTAGGTTTGTCTGTCCAAGGTCCAACTGTCCAGACAGTTGAGGTTTGTCTCACCAAACTTTGCAGGACGACTGACAGGTGGTAGGGGACTGTCACATGTGAGTCGAGGTCGGCTCCATTGCAACCCTTTAAGGGGAACCAGCTTTCATTGCGATCTCTGTGAAGACCGAATTTGTGTTTTTTGTCCAATGTGCTTTCCAGCTGTTCATAATATTGACATGTAAAATGCACGTTTAAAGGCGGATTCGCCGCCTGAAGATGTCCCTCGTATACCATTTGCAGGAACCTCGTCCCACTTTCTTGCTGAATAAAATGATATGCCACTGCCAGATGCAAGATGAAAACAAATAACTTGTGTTACTCCCCATTTGCCAAGACCACGTAATAATAATTCACTGCATCGGGGGAGAGGCAGTCTTCTATCTCATCTCCCCTATTTGCCCCATTTTTTCCCTCTCTTCCCATCTCCTTACCCATCCCTGCTCTCGCCTCTAACCTCGAACAGATAGACATTTCAATTTATATATAAAGTAAATAATGAAAAATGCGCAGGTAAACGGCGGGAGTAACTTACACTGGACAACACATCTTTGATTTCATTTCCAACCATTAAAATTACACGGGGGTTAGGGTTACAGGCTATAATTTTTAAAGCATTTAACTTAGGCCTACCTAGACCAGCCTATGACCGTCCCGTTATCTTGAGGTTATCTTGAGATGATTTCAGGGCTTAGCGTCCCCGCGGCCCGGTCCTCGACCAGGTCTTCTTTTTGTTACACCCCCCCCCCCCCAGGAAGCAGCCCGTAGCAGCTGTCTAACACTCAAGTACCTACTTACTACTAGGGACATCATGGTGAAAGTTTGTTTCCATTTGTTTCCGCCTCTACCGGGGACCAAACCCGGAATTTCAGGACTACGAATCCGAAGCGCTGTCCACTCAGCTGTCAGGTGTCTACGTACCCCAGACCATTTCCCCTGCAAATCTGGGTGAGGCTAACCTCAGGCGTCTGGCCTTCAACTTTGGACAGACAGGTAAACAGATAGACAATCAGACACTCACCAGCCAAGTGTCATGATACATGTGCACCAGGCAAGTGTCATGATACATGTGCACCAGGCAAGTGTCATGATACATGTGTACCAGGCAAGTGTCATGATACATGTGCACCAGACAAGTGTCGTGATATATGTGCACCAGACAAGTGTCATGATACATGTGTACCAGGCAAGTGTCATAATACACACTCACCAGGCAAGTGTCATGATATATGTGTACCAGGCAAGTGTCATGATACATGTGCACCAGGCAAGTGTCATGATACATGTGCACCAGACAAGTGTCGTGATATATGTGCACCAGGCAAGTGTCATAATACACACTCACCAGGCAAGTGTCATGATACATGTGTACCAGGCAAGTGTCATGATACACACTTGGTGTATCATGACCAAGGAAAGTGATTCCATATAAATACCATGAGGTATTTTGAGCTCTGTAATTACTTCATACACTCAGGAATATTGGAAGATATTCTTGTGCTGCACCCAGATTTTGCAAGTGGAGGCTAATAGATCAGCATTAAGTATTTTGTTCTCTCCTAATTCCATGTATGACTGGCCATCCTGTGAGATGAGGATGTTGGATAAGCTTGTAGCTGGTTTTTGATCTACACTGTGTGGTCTTTTATACAGAATAGGGAAGCAGCACATTGCTGTGTATACCTAAACATGTTTAAAAATACATTGTTTGAGAGGAGTCTTGTAGAAACTGGTAAGAGTAATTATAATATAATGTTTCCATGATTCAGTGCTTACCTCTTGTGAAAATCGCGAAGAGTTGTTTAGTCAGGGTTGATTTATTTTTTGTATTGAGGCTGGTATTTTCTAAATTGATTCCATGTACAGTATGTCTAACCATCCTGTGAGATGGGAGTATTAGATAAACTTATAGCTAGTATTTTATCTACACTGTGTAATATTCCATATAGAATAGGGTAGCAGCACATTGCTGTGTATACTTAATCTTCTTAATAAAAAAAATCAGTAATAAAGATTTTAAATTATAGTTTGTATTATTACAAATACAGTACTGTATTATCCTTATTAAATCATGTTGACCATGGATCATTAAGATCTCATGTTGATATGTAATAGTCATATTTCTTTTGAACTGCTAATCCATGCTAATCATTCATTAAGTTGTGCATTGTTTCAATTTTTCACTTCCTTGGATATATTGTACAGTACAAAAAGATAGGATAAAAATAAACCAGTAATATTTCTTTCATTTAAATAACTGCATCAAAATTTTTACAGCTGACAGGATTTGTTTTACCATACAGGTGCATTATTTGTTAAAAAAAAAATTGGTTTATTGTTACACACAATGGTGCTACATAGCCTTCCCAGTGTGGTGCCTTCTTTTAATACTTACTGATTAAAAAATAAATAATAAATACATTTTATTCAGGAAAAGTACATACAGTTGATTTACAAACATAATGTTGGATTTATAGACAGAGCTAGTACATACAATACCTAAAGCAACTAATACTCATAGCATTTCGGGCAAGGTGTGGGGGAAAAAACACTTAGACTAAAACTTAATAGTAATCGGGATTAGGTATAAATTGTGTTGAAAGAAGGAATAAAAAATACAAATAGGGGGTTAACATAGCATAAATCAGCAATTGCACATGTTGGTGAACAGCGTTGTTTAAAAAATAGCAAGACATGGGTTGACATTTAGGAGGTAAGTTAGGTTACATGGAGTTAATTATGCAGTACTTGGTTTAACTCTTAAACTGATTGAGAGAGGTACAGCCTTTGACATGATTCGGGATGTCATTCCACATTCTGGGTCCCTTGATTTGTAGAGCACTTCTAGTTTGGTTACACACAGCCAAATTGTGTAACAGGAAGAGGTCTTGGACACAAATTTGTTCCATGCTAAATGTAGAGGAATCAGCTGAGTATTCCTCAAATAAAATAAGTTGCCTCAGCTTATAAGGTAAATAAAATAAGCATTTCTCAAATAAGTAGCTGTCTCACCTCACTGCCTTACTGCTACATAGCCTTCCCGGCATGGTGCCTTCTTTTGATAATTACTTGTTCCACACCCAGGTTGTATAACAGGAAGAGGTCTTGGACCCCTACTTCCCTCTCTCTTTTTTTAATAGTCTATATAGTCATAATTATAGCTTTAAGTATTCAATGAATAAAGTTTTTGACATTTTTACCCTTCTCCTTACCTAACATCATTTGTGCAGCATATTTTTATTTTATGTCTCACCCAGATTTAATTTCAAAATAAAACCAAACTAAATAAATTAGAAATGGGTATGTATAGCTAAGGTACACCCTTACTACTAGGTGAACAGGGGCATTTGGTGATAGTAAATGATCCCATCAGGCAGGGCTCATCACCTTCTCTCATATTTCATGTTCACCAGTGTTTATTTACTTAATAACTACGGGTATAATATCTTGCTATTATAAAACTAATTCTACTATCATAAAAGACATATTTACTTTAAGTTTCAAGCAGAGAATGGATATATAACCAACACGAAGGACTCCTCTTCACTAGATTCAATTTTTATAATCTTTTGTTTATGTTCCAAAATCTTAAAATCGATTCCAGTGTTATGTAGTAGAGAAAAATTGAGTTATATCCAGTTTACGTAAAGCTACGAGTGGTCGAAACTACACTTAGATCCCGGAATGAACTTACGAAGGTTTATCCACTTAGTGTAGCTACCTGAATACCGCCGTAGCCGCCACGAAGGCGCTAATTAGGAAAACATTCGTAGCTAAGAAGAAAAACCTTCGTAAGTACCTTCCTGAATCCGGTCCCTGGACTATATCGTGATCTCCACATTGTTCCAATTGATTTTCTCATTAATATGTGTAGTATAAAATTCCCATATCATTTGAGTTTAGAAAGCACTTTTTGCCAAACGTAGATACTGCCTTTAAAATGTGCATTACATTGCCTTCACTAGATAACGTAAACTTGAGGAATATAATAAATAAATAAAATATGATAAATACTAGATCTTGAAGATCTGAGGCAAAGTGAAATTGACACCAGTAATTCCATCTATCATCATACTATCATGCAAGAGGAGGCACACATCTATGGATCATCCAATAAAATCAGCAGACTTCTAGATGTAACTACTGCTCGGCTTAGACTCGGTTACAAGTATCTCTGGGAATTCTCATTATCTGCTGATGTAGACCTGACCAAATGTAAACTGTGTCAACAAAATTATTCGCACACCCTCCGTAACTATGTGATGGAGTGCGAAAAGATACGTGAATTTAGAGACAATTCTATAACAAATGTTCCAGCGATGTGTAAATATTTCATTCAAAATGATCTGCTACCAGAAATTTTAGCCAAATATCCCCAGTTTGCTAATTGTAGGTAGTAACTGAGTGATTGTAACCTATCCACCGCTGCCCACTGGATGGGGGGCGGTGTGCAGGACAAACATATAAATTGTGACACTAGCTCTCCACATGTCAGTTGCTTAATTTAGAACCTGTACTTGAGGTCGATCTCGAACCCATTGTTGATGTGACGACTTGTATTAAATTTTGTAACTACCTCATAAAGATTGTAACTTGCTTAGCTAAATGAATTGTGGGGTTCAGTCCCTGAGCCCATTATGTGCTCTGTAACCCTTTCCACTACCGCCCACAGGATGGGTATGGGGTGCATAATAAATGAACTAAACTAACTACTAGATGTCAATCCTTTGAGTGTTTACTTGAGATAGTTTAGCTAGTCCCAGCTGTGTCTGGGACAAGATGAACAACACATGATGCTGTGGCTGTATGCTCGCTGACAGGATGAATGAGGCTGCACAATAAAGCATGTGGCAAGAGTTGAAATTGAAATAAGTTTATTGATGTAAAATACACACAAAGGGATGAGGTAGCTCAAGCTATTCTCACTCCGTTCAGTACATCGTGTTAATACATACATATACACACATCACAAACAATAAACATATTACCAAACATTCTGAGAGATAAACATATACATTTCCTCCTTCACAAGTAGTATGGTATCAGACGTACACACAAATACTTTTATGACCTAGGTATACTGTATAGACAATTTGCAAGAGACATGCAGATAATTCAACAAAAAATTACAGTCTTGGTGAGAGCCAGGAGTGTACGTGAGGCTGGTGCCCGGGGCGGGGCCGCGGGGGGCGCCTCCCTTGTGCACAGCTCGGGCCGGCCATGATGATTGAGTCAGACGTCTCCGAGCCTCCGTTCACTACGGAGTGTTGTGGGGAGCTGCTGTCAAGGCGGACCTTTCCTTGGGCACGTAGTCAACACAAACTCCTTGCAGACGTCACTGCCAGCTGAGAATATAAGAGGTAAGATATACGCACCGCTTAATCGAGTAAAATGGGAAAGGAGATATGTATGTATACACTTCGCTTCTCGTTGTTTATTCTCAGTTCACTGTAGCTCTGAAGTTCAGGACTAAAATATACTTGCTGGTTGGTCAGTAAGTTAATATGGCAGTCATAAGGCCTCTTGATAGGGCTTATAAGTCAAACTCCGCAACCAGGAAAAAGGAAGCCACTTACTGTAAAATTTAAGTTTTTTTCGGAAATGTTTTGAGTTTCTACCCGAAATTTGACCTCGACTTCTGTGTTAGCTTGAGCCATGATACCAGAAACAATGTGTGTGCATCCACTAACTTTGAGCCGTTTAATAAAATTACACAAATACAAAATAGCCTATTGTACATTCCTGAGCCAGGCCCGGCCAGGCAAGAATTAAAAAAAAAAACCGGTCGCATCTGGAGCTACATCCCGATGTTAACATAGGTACCTAGGTACGGAAAGTGACGTACTGTTCCGTTTTCCGTTGTGGGTCCTCTGGTAGGTTAGGAGAGGACATTTTAATTGATTAATGCCGCCGAAGGCGGCTTGTTTATTGTGCACCCCATACTCATCCTGTGAGCGGTAGCGCAAAAGCATTACAGAGGGCACAAAAGGTCTTTATCAGACCTCATCTTTGATTATTACATAAACAATTTCTTCTATCCTTCACACCTTATAGTTACAATGTCAGCTAGTTACAGAGAAAGTGCTATTACAAGAGCTACATATTTACAGTAAGTCATCATACATTAATGGTAGGTCTTATCGCTAATACATAATAGTTTGGCCAATGGGGATATTACAGAGTCATAGGGGAGCTTCTGTTTATTATTAGTCCTCACAATACATTACTTGTTTCTGAATCTCATATGTCGTTCATCTACTGGAAGCGAAATGTGGGTACAGTGCAAGGATTTCAGGTAATTTATCCTTGGTAATAAGATAGGTTGCCATATCATACAGAGTGAGCTTAGATTTATCTCTAAAAGGCTCAATTTTACAACAATCCAAGATATAGTGTTTGAGTGTGTGTCCCTGCCTATGTCCACACACTTTACACTTTACTTCATCTAGATCCCTATACAAACTGAACTGCCAGAGATACTTGTAGCCAAGTCTTATACGAGCTGTGACAACATCTGTTAGTCTACTGACTTTGTTACTTGCCCCATACACATGTTTTACTTCACACATTTCATTGTGATGAACAATGGACCTGCTAGTTCCAGTTTGCACTGCTCTACTTTCCTCAAATCCATCCAGGAGTTCTCGTCTAATGACACTTTTAAGGGACCTATTTGATAACTCAAGATTCCGTTCAATACTGTCTTTATTTACTGCAGCCTTAGCAAGGGCGTCAACTTTGTCATGTTCCTGCATGCCAATGTGAGAAGGAATCTACAACATTTTTATATTTACCCTCTTGCTAAGTATTCTTATAAATCTACGTCTAGCTTCCAAGACAAGCACGTTATTACTTGATTGCAAACTGTTTATTGATCGTAGTGAGGAAAGGGAGTCAGAAATAATTAAGCTGTCTACTTCAGTGTTGTCAATAATTTCGAGTGCTACCAGTATCGCTACCAACTCGGCTTGCATTGTGGACGCCCAGTTACTAATTCAGATATTTCTTTGAATTGTGCTGCCATCGGGCTGATGAGCAATAACAGCACTTCCTGCCCTCCCTGTAGTTGTATTGAGTGATCCGTCAGTGTACATGGTCTGTGCAATGTTGTTTTCAGCTTGTATATTGTGAATGTGTTTTATGGTGCTTAATTTAGCAGCAAGCTGAGCATGAGGGTTGCTTGTGATTAGTTTCTTGGTGGGGTAAGCAGGGGTCAGGATGGCAAAAGGAACTATCTGCCAGGGTGAAAGGAAGTGCTGTACTCTTTCATCTGTATATATATCGTGCAGTCCCATCATTTTAATATGAGTGGCAGTCCATTTAGACTCGCTAATTCCATTACGTATGTGTTCTAACAGTGCAACTGACACAATGTTGTTTTTGTTATCACGCAGCAGCTTTAGTCCCATCATAAGATTAATTTCAAATATTCTATCTCTAATGCTAAGTATATTTAATTCTTTCCGCATGTTGAGAACTTAGGTAGTTATAGGACAACCAAGTATAATTCTGAGTGCTTCATTTTCATTTTTTCCAGTCTATCAATACTTTTGCCATTCTGCAGGACCAAAGCTGGTGCATGATAGTCTATCAGAGACCTTATATACGCTAAATACATCATTCTTGCTATTCTAATATTAACACCATATTTCGGGCTGTACCCCACTACAGTTCTGAGAGCCTTGAGTCTGTCTCTACATTGTTGATGTAACTTATTGACTGCAGTTGAGGTACAAGGAACAGAGACACCAAGATATTTGAAAGAAGAGACATAGTCTATTGGTATGTTGTCTATCTTAAGTTTTCGTGGTCCACTTTTGCGGTTGCCAATTTGTCTGTTAAATACCTTAGTTTTAGCAGCGTTGATTACAAGACCAAGGCTCTCACAAGCTGTATGTATACAATTTAAGACTGTGCATTTCGCGGTGGGTTTTAGTATGCACAAGGATGTCATCTACATAGCTGATAGTGATGTTTGCCGGACTAGTTGGGATTGATTTTAGAACATTAAACAAGGTAGGACTAAGTACTCCTCCTTGTGGGGTGCCTAGTTGCATTACTTTAGTTTCACTCTTGTAGCCTTGGAACAGTGCAGAGGACTTCCGGTTGGTAAGATAGCCTCGTATCCATTGTAATAAATGTCCCCCTATATCCATTCTCGCTAATTCATACATAATCACTTCCCTATTAGCAATATCAAAGGCATTTTTTAAATCAAGAAATGTTGTGTACTTGTGCCTTTTATCTCCATGAACAGTAAGAAAGGTTGTGATACAGTTGTGTACACTTTTACCATGTGTGAAACCATTGATATCAGGTGACATGTGCTCTTTAACTCTATACAATAATCTATTAAGCACCATTCTCTCAAAGGTTTTGCACATGCAACTGGTCAGTGAGATGGGAGGGAAAGCATCAGGTTGGCCAGGCTTTGGTACAGGTACTGTAAGACTGGTGGTCCATGATACTGGCAACTGCCCAGTGACATAACTGGCATTAAACAATTCTAATAATGGGTTACTGGGTACACAATGTAGGAGTCTTAGAATATCATAGGCACTTTAAATTGACTTTTCCTGATGTTGAGAAACCTTAGGCGGGCGGGCTGAATGATAAGCCTTATCATCAGAGGACACAGGAGTCGAGGATGTTCTTATAAGAGATGCCAGATATTGCAGTGTGGATGAAACGTTTTGGGTTGCCTCGCCCATGGTGCAACTCACATCCGTCATCTCTCCTCCCGTCCTCCCTACCCCACCGCACCCCACGGGGAGCCTGCTACAACAGTGCCAGCTTACAGTGTGTGGCACTATGTACAACAGGGCAAGCTTTATTATTTGTTAACCCATAAACAATCCCGGGTTCGTGGTAATAAACAATTAGTGATAAAGCTGATTGTATGACTTGAAGCAGCCAGGCCGAGAGCGACCAAGCCTGGGTTGTACATTATATCTTTATGAATCGATGACTCAAATAATGGTAGCATCTCCCTTGCCTTTCTGACTGGCCCTCTCCCATCATATGACCGAGGTTATCAGGGAAGAACTTGGCCGCGGTAACTCCTTAGGTTCTTGGTAGTGAACTACCTCACTACTCTGTAATTTCATCCAAAATGTCATCGACTCCGCCGAACTAACTCAAAACACCGTAATGTTTTCTCATCCTACTGTCTATGTCAACCTCATGTCATACGTTGGCTGTCATGCCATAACTCGACTCCTGTTGGTGACACCAAAACTGACTTGTGGCCAAACACGAATTGACAATCGTGCAGCCTCGTGCACTCGTATCGCAGTTTGTGTGCTGACTCACCACCTCATCTAGTGTGTGCACAAACAGGCGAGTTGGTGCTCATTCCATTCTCTCAAGTGGTGTCAGTTGATGAGTATGGCAGCATGGGATGAGGAATGGTGCAAGTGATGAACATATGTTTCTTTGCAGGCTGCAAAGGCAGAATTTTAACAAATAATTTATTTGTATTTTACAGTTCTGAAATTTTAAAAGAATAAGTAACTAAAATTTCTTCTCTTCGCTAAGAAATTAAAATTAATTTTGGTTTACAAGAGTAAAACTCTGTAGAAATATAACAATCTACAAATAACTACATTATCTAATTCCTCTTTGCTAGTATAATCAAATATAATGTTCATTACAAAATTTGTATATTTGTCTATATATAACATTATGTATTTCAGCCCTCCATGTCTGACTGTCAACAAGACCACCTCGTCACTGTGTCGGAGTGTCAGGACTGTCAGCAAGGACGTCACTGTTTCACTGGTCTGTCAGGACTCTCAGCAAGGACGTCACTGTTTCACTGGTCTGTCAGGACTCTCAGCAAGGACGTCACTGTTTCACTGGTCTGTCAGGACTCTCAGCAGGACCACAATGAGATGTCTTATTAGTGTCAGCAATTTTGTTTAACTTGTTTATTATTAAACAATTTTACATATTTTAAGAGAAAAATTATCTATAACGAATATTGATATAATTACCTTCCACAATATAGTTGGTGCTGCCAGACAACGCGGCTCAAAGACAAGATGAATCCTTTAAATCAAAATATTCTCACCCTCGCTGCTCTTGGGCGACCATTCAGCCTTGGGATGCTGTACGACTGTAGGACTGATAACGTAATCCCTGGTATAACTCTCTGGGACCAAGCAAAACTCAAAGAAAAAGCCGTGCAAGAAAATTATACCTCAGACTTCAAATTTATTGCTTCTGATTCTCTGGAAGACAAAGCTTTAGCTCTTGATGTCAGTGCAAGCCTGAAGCTGAGCTTCCTCGGAGGTATGATAAAACTGTCTGGATCTGGTAAATACCTTGAGGAAAGGAAATCTTCCATGCAGCAGGAAAGAGTCACTCTGCAGTACAAGTGCACCACCAAGTCTGAGCAGTTGACAATGGAGCAGCTGGGTCAGGGTCAGGTGCAGCATCCATACGTGTTTGATCATGGAACTGCCACTCACGTCGTCACTGGAATAGAATACGGTGGACACGCTTTCTTTGTCTTTGACAGACAGAGTTCCTCCTCCTCATATAACAAGGAGGTTCATGGAGATCTTAAGGCTATGATAGAAAAAATACCCTCTTTGCAGATCGATGGAGCAGGGCAAATTGATATAACTGAAAATGAGAGGAAGAAAGTAGAAAATTTTGGTTGTAGATTTGTTGGAGATTTTCGGTTACGAGAAAACCCTAGCTCCTTTGAAGATGCAGTTCGGATCTATAAAAATATACCGACTCTCTTAGGAGAGCATGGACAAAATGCTGTTCCAGTCAAAGTTTCATTATATCCTCTCGCTCTTCTGGACAGTAAAGCGAGTAAATTAGTTCGTGAAATTAGTATAAATTTGACGAGGGGAACCGAACGAATAATTGAAGATCTTCATGAGTTAGATATGAGGTGCAATGATTTACGTAATTCTTCTGCTGCAGAAAAATTCCATGCCATCAAATCGGAAATATCTGATTTTCAATCAGAAATCGATACTTACAAGCGTGGATTACAAGGACAACTGTCAGTGCTGCTCCCCAGCATCAGAGGGGGCGGTGAAGAGGAATACCACCTGGCAGAGCTTCTCAGGAAGAAAGAGGAGTCTCCATTCAGTTGTCATAAACTGAACGCTTGGGTTCAAGACAAAGAAAAGCTTGTTATAGTTCTCGGTGAATATACGAAAGCTCTCTCGGAGATTAAGTTTGCCTCACAACCTGCATATTTAGAGTCAATGATTATGAGTCCAGAGAATGACTACACTCTTTGTTTTAACATTCTTCGGCCACACAGCAGTTCTCATCTTTCTGAAATGAAAAAATATAATGGACAAGAATTTGACCATGAGAGTGACCATACAGGTGTTGAAGAGCATCTTAACAGCCTCCCAGGGAAAGATGATGAGGGGGATCAGATCTCCCCGATGGAGTCAACCATACTCTTCAGAAACTTCTTTATCTCCAACAAAGAGCGAACAGGAACCGCCTTTGTCGTGGCACTGAATTTGTCTGACACATCGGAATATAAGGCTGTTATACAATGCTACAGACGTGGAAAACTCATAAATAGGAATTATATACTTCCCTCTGCCCCAAGAATGCTTCAAGCTGACAGTGAAGGAATTACTCATAACAGCATAACCATTAACTGGACAGTTCCAAATTATGGAGCATCTAATATCCAAAAATATGAAATACTTTGTCAAGAAGACAATACTGACCAACCTAGGAAATATACGACAGATCCTAACACACTCAACCTCACTATTCCAAACCTTAATGCAAACTGTGTTCACCGGGTGTGTGTCTGGAGCTGGTGTGAGGCAGGATCTGGTCCCAGTCACACAGACCTAGCAGTGTCCACCAGGCCGACCAGCCCTCCAGGGAAGCCTCAGGTACGGCAAACGTCACCGACAACGGTAGAAATACAGTGGACTCAACCAGAATGTGTTGGTGCAGGATGCAGCATACAAAATTACATAATCAAACAGCTCCAAGAAAGTTCAAACACATGGGATACAATAGCAAGGACGAAGTCAGATGAACTTGCCTATTCAGCAAAAGTAGCAGAAAACGCTATCCTGACGTTCAAGGTTGCTGCTTGTTGTGGTGCTGCAGGATGCAGTGTGGACAGTGATCCCAATGATCACGTTTCAATGAAAACTGATGACAAGATTATTGGAGCTGATAACAAGACTTTAGAACATGAGAGCAGAAAAAAGCTGAAAGAAAAATTGTGTGGTGTATCAAAACTTGTGCATATGGGTGACCCTTGCATTTACTTGCTTAACCCAAAATTAGTTATTTCTAAAGATCAAGACTTGATAAGAAAGTATGAACTTGGTAAACCAAAATATGATACTGATGAAAAAGTTATCTTACTTGTCGGAGCAACTGGCTCAGGCAAGACAACTTTGATCAATGGCCTCATCAACTACATCTTTGGTGTTAACTGGAAGGATGCTTTCCGCTTCAGATTAATATCTGAAGTGACTGACAGCAACCAAGCCAAGAGCCAGACTAAGCACATCACCTCCTACACCATTCACCATCAAGAAGGCTTCAACTTTCGCCACACGCTGACCATCATTGACACTCCAGGGTTTGGCGACACCTCTGGAGTGATGCGAGACAGGGAGATCACCAGTCAGATCCACAAGTTCTTTACCACTCAAGGTACCGAAGGCATTGACCATATTGACGCAGTAGGCTTTGTAGCCCAGTCCTCACTCCCGCGGCTGACTCCAACACAGACTTATATTTTTGACCAAATCCTCTCCTTGTTTGGTAAGGACATTGCCGACAGCATCTTTTTACTGCTAACTTTTGCTGACGGGCAACCACCACAAGTTCTCAGTGGAATAAAAGAATCTGGTATACCATACCGTAAACATTTCAAGTTTAACAACTCTGCTTTATATGCCAACAACATTCAACATTATGGCAACACTGCTGATGAAGTTGACAGTGATGAAGAAGGTAATTTTGATGAAATGTTCTGGCAGATGGGAGCCAAGAGCTTCAGTATTTTTCTCAATCAGTTAAATATAGTGAAGAGAAAAAGTCTCGTACTAACTCAAAATGTCCTTAATGAACGTGCTCAACTACAAATTTACATCTCAGGGATACAGCTAGAAATCCAGAAAGGCCTCAGCACTCTAGAAACATTAAAAAAAGAAGCAGAAATAGCGAAGACTCACCAAGCTGACATAGATAAAAACAAAAACTTTACTTATACAGTGGATGAGGAAGAATATAAACCGGTTCAAATTCCACCTGGCACATATATAACTAATTGCCAACAGTGTAACCGTACATGTCATGAAACTTGCATGATTGTTGATGATGACAAGAAATATAATTGCTTGGCAATAACTAATGATCACTGTACCGTTTGTCCTCATAAGTGTCACTGGACAGTGCACAAGAATTTTCCTTTCAAGTATGTTCTTCATGTCGTGAAGAAGACAAAGACTGCAAATGAATTACGTGAGCGCTATGAAAAAGCTAAACAGAAGAAACTCTCTGCCGAAAATCTTATTTTAGAAATTCATGATGAATTTAAGGCGGTACAGCTGAGAGTTTTGGGAATGACCGAGTCTGTGAGGAAGTCTCTAGAGCGCTTGCAGGAAATAGCTCTCAAGCCAAACCCTTTGTCAACATTGGAATACATTGACATCCTGATTGATTCTGAGACATCACAGGCACATCCAGGCTGGAAGGCGAGGGTTGAGCAGCTGAGAATGGTCAGAAAAGAAGCAGAATACATGAAGATGATTGCTGATCAAGGATATGACCCGTTTGAGGACTATGTAAAAAAGATAAACATAGAAAAGATCTCAAACCCAAAGGGTAGATGGGCAGTTGCAGGACAATACATACGTAACATCTTCAAGTGATATATTATTATGTTGAAATCTTCTCAAAGAACATGCAAAGGACATATTTTATTCTGTAAAATTGTGTTGGTGCCCTGATTCATCGGTGTTCCCAGCTGTCAGTGCCCACCTATTGATGCCTTTGGTGCTTCTAGCTCTCAATGTGCAGTTGGTGATGTCCCAACCATCAGTGCATCCAGCTATCCATACCCAGCCGTAGGGGCTCTGCAGTCATTGGTGTTCCTTATAAATCTGGATCCTAGTCATCAATGCCCCCATCTATTCGTGCCCCAAACGGTTGGTGCCATCAACAGTCAGTGCCCAAACCATCACTGCCCCAACTATTGGAGCTTCTAGCCGTCAGTATCCAAACATTTGCTCCGTTGTCTGTTCTTTGGGATGATTTGTTAAATATAATTATATTTAAAAGAAAATATATATTGCTAATTTTGATTTGTAATTCATACATACAATGCCAGAAACAAGCATAGTTTTCAGGCATCATAAATTGTTTAATGTTAAATATTTTAAGTTTAGTGGTAGTATAAGTTACAATTTTCTGGGTACGGATGGAAGTGCTCACCATCACACAGCCTCACTCCTCTACTACACAACCCATCACCGCCAGGAATCCTTCGTTGATAGGTCAGTCATGCAAAATATAAGTGATCTGTGTGTGTGTAACTTGTAATACATATGTATCTTTGGAAAGACAATATTATCATAGTAGGATATTAAAGGAACGTTAGTAAGTAAATAGAAATTGCTAAGCATTAAAACTTAGAGAGACCCATGGTTGCTCGAGGCAAGGTACTTTATTTTATAATGTAATTTGTAACTTAAATAGGCAGTTTAGAAAATATAGTTCATCAAGAAGGTTACAATTTTGTCAGTTTAGAAATTATAGGCCTACATATTAAATAAATTCATAGCAAATCAAATTTAGAAGCCTAAGTCCTATTTTTTGTGTTGCCTTCCAATCTCCCACCATCATGGAATGTTAAAATAAAAAATAAAGAAGCAAAACATCTTACCTATCCTCACCAAGGCAAATACATGCATTGAACACAGATAAACTGTGTTATATCTAAATGTTGCAATGATTAACTAATCATTTCCTTTCTTGAAAAATGCTGTTAAGATTTTAATAGGCTTCTATGAACACATTGTTTTACAGAACGTTTGCAAAAGTATGTATTAGATTAGATAACAGTACTGATTTTTGTAATATGATTCAACACTGAGTAATTTAATAAAAATTCATTAATTACTGTCTACTTTTTGTATAAACAATATACCATTTCCTTAATGTCATTAAGTACATAAGTGAATATGCAAAGATAATACAAGAGTATGAAAATCTATTCTATATCTATGCAAGATTTAGGTTTGTCTGTCCAAGGTCCAACTGTCCAGACAGTTGAGGTTTGTCTCACCAAACTTTGCAGGACGACTGACAGGTGGTAGGGGACTGTCACATGTGAGTCGAGGTCGGCTCCATTGCAACCCTTTAAGGGGGACCAGCTTTCATTGCGATCTCTGTGAAGACCGAATTTGTGTTTTTTGTCCAATGTGCTTTCCAGCTGTTCATAATATTGACATGTAAAATGCACGTTTAAAGGCGGATTCGCCGCCTGAAGATGTCCCTCGTATACCATTTGCAGGAACCTCGTCCCACTTTCTTGCTGAATAAAATGATATGCCACTGCCAGATGCAAGATGAAAACAAATAACTTGTGTTACTCCCCATTTGCCAAGACCACGTAATAATAATTCACTGCATCGGGGGAGAGGCAGTCTTCTGTTTCATCTCCCCTATTTGCCCCATTTTTTCCCTCTCTTCCCATCTCCTTACCCATCCCTGCTCTCGCCTCTAACCTCGAACAGATAGACATTTCAATTTATATATAAAGTAAATGAAAAATGCGCAGGTAAACGGCGGGAGTAACTTACACACTGGACCACACATCTTTGATTTCATTTCCAACCAAGAAAATTACACGGGGGTTAGGGTTACAGGCTCTAATTTTTAAAGCATTTAACTTAGACGTACCTAGACCAGCCTATGACCGTCCCGTTATCTTGAGGTGATTTCGGGGCTTAGAGTCCCCGGGGCCCGGTCCTCGACCAGGCCTCCTTTTTGTTACACACCCCCAGGAAGCAGCCCGTAGCAGCTGTCTAACACTCAAGTACCTATTTACTACTAGGGACATCATGGTGAAAGTTTGTTTCCATTTGTTTCCGCCTCTACCGGGGATCGAACCCGGAACCTCAGGACTACGAATCCCAAGCGCTGTCCACTCAGCTGTCAGGCGCCTACGTGCCCAAGACCATTTCCCCTGCAAATCTGGGTGAGGCTAACCTCAGGCGTCTGGCCTTCAACTTTGGACAGACAGATAAACAGATAGACAATCAGACACTCACCAGGCAAGTGTCGTGATACATGTGCACCAGGCAAGTGTCATGATACATGTGCACCAGGCAAGTGTCATGATACATGTGTACCAGGCAAGTGTCGTGATACATGTGTACCAGGCAAGTGTCATGATACATGTGCACCAGGCAAGTGTCATGATACATGTGCACCAGGCAAGTGTCATGATACATGTGCACCAGGCAAGTGTCATGATACATGTGTACCAGGCAAGTGTCATGATACACACTTACCAGACAGTTCCAACATAACGTCATCAAATTCCTTGCCTTTCCCACTATATATTTGGAGGCGTTGTGCGTGGCAGTGAGTGCGCTCAGGGCGGACACAAAACGTTTAGCTGGACGGCTTCTGGGAACTGTTTATTCTGCTTGTGAAGCATGGCACCGGTGGCGGCTTGTTGCACCACGCCAGCGCTCTGGTGACCTTGAAGCATGGCGCTTGTGACGGCTTGTTGCTACCCACCAGCGCTGTGCTGACGTACACTCTTGTAGCCTCTCCATATGCCACAGCTTGGCAAATAAATAATATAATTATAATTTTATATTAATTTAATGGTATCAAAAACATTGAAGACAGAGGATGTGGCACAGAGAGGAACACGCTATGAGGATAAACTGAAAAAAAGTGTACTACACAACTTTGGAGACAGAAGAAATAGAAGAGATATGATCACAGCACACAAAATACTGAGTGGGGGAATAGGCAGGGCGGCATTGTGGAAATAGGCATTTTTAAATTTTGCTAGAAATTACCTAAATTACAGCCTCCCCAATAATCTGTTAGAATAAGGACCTGCCCGAAACGCTGTGCGTGCTAGTGGCTTTACAAAAATATAAAAACTTCAATGCTATGTACTCTTATAAACCCAATGTACCTTCTTGTATATATAAAAATAAATAAATAAATAAGGTGGACAAGGGCAGCTTCTTTAAATTGAAATAAAGTAGGACAAGAGGACACAAGTGGAATATGGAAACACAATTGAGGCGAAGAAATGTAAGGGAATACTCGTACCCTGTATGGCTGGCCAACAAGTGGAATGCACTAAAAGAAGAAGTTGTGAAAGTCACCTCCATCCCCAACTTTAAGGACAGATTTGACAAGATTTTGAACGTGGAATAGTTAAGCTTTAACGCAACAGGTACAACAATTAGGCGGGGCATAAAGAGCTAGATTTTTTATTATTTTCTACCACAGATGTTGCCATACATATACATTGCTAACCAGCATATATACATTTTTTTCTGTCCGTCATGGACAGAGTTAGAGATCTGTTAGACATATAGTTTAGTAATTTATTAAGCAATCAACCAATTGTAGTGCTTTTACAATGGCAATCACCATACTTAAATGCATACATTTATGTCTGTCCTGCACAGTGTTCAAGGCGTGTTCTTTTACTCATAATGTGATTAATGTGTTTTTTTTATACAAGAGTTCTTACATGTTTATTTATACAAGAAAGTACATTGGGTTTGTGAGAATACATAGCATAGTGCAGTATTTACACTCTTGTAAAGCCACTAGTATGTTAACTGACACTGTACAGCCACTAGCACGCATAGCGTTTCGGGCAGGTCCTTAATCCTAATTTTCACACATATACATTCCCAGGAAGCAGCTGCCTAACTCCCAGGTACCTATTTACTACTAGGTGAACAGGAGCATCAGGGTGAAATAAACTCTGCCACTTTCTTTCCGCCTCCGCCGGGGATCGAACCCGCACCCTTAGGATTACGAACCCCGAGCGCTGTCCATTCAGCCGTCAGGCCTCCAGCAGGTCAGCCTCCCCCCTATTACAAATTTGAAATGAAAAGGTAAACAGGAAATGCTGCCATGTGTCGTGTTGAATGATGGGTGTGAGGGTCCGGCGCCAGCCTCGCCCACCACAGCCAGCCTCGCCCACCACAGCCAGCTTCGCCCACCACAGCCAGCCTCGCCCACCACAGCCAGCCTCGCCCACCACAGCCAGCCTCGCCCACCACAGCCAGCCTCTCCCACCACAGCCTGCCTCGCCCACCACAGCCAGCCTCGCCCACCACAGCCAGCCTCGCCCACCACAGCCAGCCTCTCCCACCACAGCCTGCCTCGCCCACCACAGCCAGCCTCGCCCACCACAGCCAGCGTCGCCCACCACAGCCAGCCTCGCCCACCACAGCCAGCCTCGCCCACCACAGCCAGCCTCGCCCACCACAGCCAGCCTCGCCCACCACAGCCAGCCTCTCCCACCACAGCCTGCCTTGCCCACCACAGCCTGCCTCGCCCACCACAGCCAGCCTCTCCCACCACAGCCAGCCTCTCCCACCACAGCCAGCCTCGCCCACCACAGCCTGCCTCGCCCACCACAGCCAGCCTCTGTGTTAGACCTTTCACTGATTATGAGCGATTATAGATTATACAGGAAGAAGTCAAATGTGGTAAAAATACCTGCTTCTTTATTGACAGTAGAGGAGCGTTAGAGTCATTAAATAGCAGACGTCCAGTTTACCAGAATATTGTGATAGAGTGTAGAGAGAATATTAAGACATTATACAAAACTGGGTATAAAGTAAGATTCATGTGGATCCCTTCACATGTGGGAATACTGTTGAATGAGGCAGTTGATGAGTTAATGAAGAGAGCCAAGGAAAAAACTCTTGTCGATGTTGTATGTCAGATAACCTAAAAACAAATAAAGACAAGAATCAAGATGATCCAAGAGGATGAAGAAAAAGTTAAGAGAACGGCAATGGTGGACAGCAGTAACACACTTATGAATTACGCAATAATATATACAAATTCGTCCTTCACTTAAGTTAGAGGAAAGTCTACTTTGGAAGGATTCAAGTTTCATGAGATTAGAGTAGGATACAAATATATCTGGCAATACGGTGTTGATGTCAGTGAAAAAGATAAGGAGTGTAAATTATGTAGTATGTCGCACGCCCACACCTTAGAACATTATGTTCTAGTGTCAACAAGTATCAGTCATGGAACTTAGATAAATCAAACTTCACATAGATTACTGAAACAGTACAGCTGTGCTCCGTACCTAAGCTTAATATTAATAATGATAATAATAATACAGTTATGTGCGCTTATTCTGTTATGTTACAGCTTGCTTAAGTGGCCCGCCGAGACTCCTCAATTTTCAAATGGTCCGCTACAAGTCAAATAGAGAACCACCGCTGGACAAGAACACTTGCGATGTTTACAGAACCTCCGGCTGGTATTTTATTGAACATGTTTTACAGTAGACAGTTCTTTAACAGCATATAAATAAAACATGTGGCGTATGTATTGTTAATTTGCCATAGCACGATATGTTGGATCAAAAGCCCTCCAATACTGTTTAAAAATCCCGCCATGCGTCATTTGTATTCTAGGTTTTTAAATATAACCTGATACTGACAGCTGTGATAGAGAATTGTTTGTATTTAAATAAAAAAATAACATTATACTAAATTATAAATTGGTTATTTACTCTCGTTTAAAATTAATGAAAAATGGTATCCCTTGAAGGTTTGTTATGGTGAGCGAGAGGCCGTCCTCCTCCCACCACCCGCCGCAGAGGTGAGCACCGCCAGCTGGCCGCTCTCTAGTTTGTCACCATTGTCCAACAGCAGTTCGTATATTTATTATTTGCCACTCAGAAATTGATCTTCAGGAGTATTTGGTGTTGAGGGTTACAATATCCTGCGTGTACAGTTATTATTAGCTCGGATGATGACGGATATAAGATGACTACGCCTGTTGCTCCCAAGCCACGGCATTCTCCCACAAAAGAAAATGTCTTAGGTTTTTGCCTTTTCAAGTTACCGGGAGGCGAGTTAGGAAGGGAATGTCGGTTGTTGCATGTTGTTTGTTAATTGTAACGCATTTTGGAGTTAACTTGCCAGTTGTAATAACAGTAGATATGCCTTATAGGTCAGAGTTGATGTTGGCTTGCCGCTGCCCCTATTTCCAAAGTTGGTAATGTAAGCGCATAATAAATCAGGAGTAAATGGTAAACGCCATATGTAGTATACTTGTAAGAGTTTCGTGGTCAGAATACCCCCACTGTAGTATTTCAGGGGTAACGGGCAGTATTGTTGAATAGACTAATACCGTTAGTATTGTGTAATCTTCACTATAGGGTCCCGGTAGTATAGTCGGGTTTGTTCTCGACTCGGTCAAGAATTTGGGTTCGAATCCCGGGCAGGATAAATGGTTGAGCGCGTTTATCACCTAATGCTCCTTTCCACCTAGCAGTCAATAAGTACCCCAGAGAGTTAGTCTGTTTGTTATAGCCTTAGTGTTCAGGAGTAGCAAAATACCGGTTTTAAAATGCTAGTTCAGATTGTACACAGGCATTTCGACAAGGATCATTTGTTAATTTGTGAAAACTGTACATGTAACTGTTTATTTACCTAGACTGAACCCTACATTTATTAGCAATATTTTCTTTTAAAATTAAATCTTGGTCTTGAATTTATTTCCGCATCTATTTGAGCTAACTTTTCAAATATTGCTGTTCTATCCAATTTCTAAATATGTAATTTGTATACATGGTGAAAAATTTCACCAAGACCTGGGGCCAGATTAACGAAGCAGTTACACAAGTACTTACGAACGTGTACATCTTTTCTCAATCTTTGATGGCTTTGGTTAGATTTATTAAACAGTTTACAAGCATGAAAACGTCCCAATCAACTGTTGTTATTGTTATAAACACCCCTCCAGGTGCTTCGGAGCTCATTAACTGTTTAATAATTGAAAACAAAGCCGCCAAAGATAGAGAAAAGATGTACAGGTTCGTAAGTGCTTGCGTAACTGCTTCGTGAATCTGGCCCCTGGGGTACTGTGCTTGCATGGCAGGTATTCAAATAAAAATTAAAAAAAAAAAATGTATGTATGTAAATAGAATTGGCAAATAACTGCAGTGGCCCAGGAGATCAAATGGCGATGACCGCACGTTAACTGTAGGATGACGTATGGAGTGGAGTGCCGCAGGACTCTACAGTGACTGTTGTTTGTCACACGTAAAAATAATTTAGACAGGATCGACTGCTAAAAAGGCCATTTGTTTGTTCCAGCTCCCATAAACTTGATTTCTTCAGATTTGTACCTAGTCATTCATGCAGCAATCTGCAACTGTTGGCACAATTACTGGTCAAATACTGAACTGTATAAACCTAATGTGACTTCTCTATGGCCGTCCTCCTACCACTTTAATAGGTAGCGTGACAACAAGGAACTGGTCTGGTTACGCATTGACCACATGTGTTTAACTCTTAGACACTTGAGGGACAGTGCACTGCTCCTTATAGTCTTAATTACATGTTATGTAGTCATTTACCTTATGGATTGTCCTGATTTTCAGTAGTAGTAGTAGGCATCCATCAGTCTCGGTAGACTACGGAGTTGCGCACCGGTGTCGGCCTGGTCAGTATCCAGTATTTTCAGTATCGGTTTTGCTTTCCCAGTGTTTGTCACTTGTCCCTCGGTAGAATCCAGTACCTTTGGCATAGCTTGACTTGTATCTTTGCCCTTGTATTGGCATCCTGATTGATATCTAGGGCTGTTTGCAAATCTTGCAACACATTTGGTGCTAAATAGTTCGCAACTTCCAGGGTCCACCGGATGCTCGATGATGCAAAAATGTTTTTACAGTTAATTTGTTTTCCCAAGTTATTTGTTGGGTTCTAACTATAAATTTTGTCAAAATATTCACAAATCGTTCCTAGAGAATATATGTAAAATACTGTATTTATAATTATGTATGACAGCAATGAATATATGAATGTTTATGAGTAGTCAATGAAGTATTCTGGCATCATAATGTTTACTATTTGGAGATAGTAATAGTAATTATCAGGGGAAAGTGCCAAGCCATTACAACTATATAGCACTGGGAATGGATCAGGATAAGGATTTGGGATGGGATGGGGGGAAGGAATGGTACCCAACCACTTGTGGACGGTCAGGGATTGAACTCCGGCGCCGCAGACTTTGACGTCATGGGGCGGACAGTGCGGGCGAGTGTGCAACGACGCTTAAATGTGTATACTCGTTTCAGTTTTCTCTCCTTAATTCTTGTGCTACGTCGTTCGTTTTGGCATCATTGTGTTCACATTTAAATTCCCTGCAGGTGTATATGCATATACTGTACTGTAATGTCCAAAAGCCCGACGGGACTCCCAGCAGCAAAGCCTAAAGTTACCCGTGAACGAGTACCAATTTGCACACTGCAGCCTAATGTATATACTCGTTCAGTTTAATAACATCAATTTTCATGTTACATTGCTCATTTTGGTATCAAATTGTTCGCAATATGAAGGTGTGCCTTTTAAAACTAATCTCATAATAATAGAGCAATAACTGGAATTTTAACAAATATTTTAATTTTGGATGCTCATCAAAATTATTTATCTTTTAAGTGTTCTGACATCAATTTTCGTGTTACGTCACTCATTTTGGTATCAAATTGTTTGTAATCTAAAGGCGCGCATTTTAAAACTAGTCCCATAATAATAGCACAATAAATAGAATTTTAACAAATATTTTAAAATTTAGACCCAAAAAAATATTTATAATCTTTAAAGTGTTTGACATCAAGTTTTGTGTTACATCATTCATTTTGGTATCAAATTGTGCACATTCTGAAGGCATTTATTTTAAAACTATCCCGAGGTCGATCAGATAAAAAATGAATTTTATACAAATATTTTTGGAGTGTACACAAGTCCTGTCCACGACTAGGACTCTGGAGAGAAAAAAAATGGATGTGATCGATGTCCAAAGCGAGCGATAGTGTTAAGAGCAAAGTTATATTGTGCATCAATTAAATGCCCAACCACTTCGGATGGTAAAGAGTCTCCCTTCTTGTAGATCGGCATTTGATCCAAGGCTGCCTAAGTGGTTGGGCACCATTCCTTCCTTCCAGCCTATAACAAATCCTTATCCTCATCCCTTCCAAGTGCAATATAGGCATAATGGCTTAGTGTGCTCTCCTGATAATTACCTGTGTATGAGTTAAATCTTTTGATTCACGTTGAGGCTCATCCTCCACTTTTCTGCATTTTCTGCTGTGAGAGTGCCAAATATAATAGTAACATTGACCAGCCCATGCAAGAAGTCACTGAACAACTGTTTTAGGTGCAATACAGTACTGTCAGGCTTTTTAAAATGCTGTACTGAAGTATTTTTCCTTCACAGATGCAAATCTTTGTGAAAACCCTAACGGGTAAAACCATCACCCTAGAGGTGGAACCTTCAGATACCATTGAAAATGTGAAGGCAAAGATCCAAGACAAGGAAGGTGAGTGGTATGCATTATAATACAAGTCTTACAGTATTGTATACAGTACAGTACACAATACAATACTGTATTGCAATTCATTTGTAGGACTAATAAAAGTTTATATTGTGAAGCTTTTGTGATTTCAATGTTTATGGGAGATTTTGGTTGAAATTCATCACCTACAGGGAGCCGGTCGGCCGAGCGGACAGCACACTGGACTTGTGATCCTGTGGTCCTGGGTTCGATCCCAGGCGCCGGCGAGAAACAATGGGCAGAGTTTCTTTCACCCTATGCCCCCTGTTACCTAGCAGTAAAATAGGTACCTGGGTGTTAGTCAGCTGTCACGGGCTGCTTCCTGGGGGTGGAGGCCTGGTCGAGGACCGGGCCGCGGGGGCACTAAAGCCTTGAAATCATCTCAAGAAGATACACCAATGTGGGATGGGTAATATGTAAGAATTGGATTTGGGTACCAACTAGGAGCCTTCAAAATTCCTTGTAATTTACTAGAACTTTAGGTGTTGCATTTTTGGCTCCTTGTGATAAAATAAGTAATGTGTACTTTGGGGGTGACCTAGGATGCAAATTAAATTCCATCACATTGCTCCATAAAAAAAAATTCAGGTATCTCACTATTGTGATTCCATTGTACAATGTATTGTACTGTGTTATTCTTAACTTTGCTTCTATATCAAATACAGTGCATAGTATTGTCTGTACGTACCTGTACACTACAAGGAACTAATGGAAAGAAATGAATTTTTGGTGTAAATGGCTAAATCCAAAGATTTTAATGGATTGAAATACCATTTCTTGTGTATCATTCAATCTAGCTCAATTTGAACGGGTGATTTTGGTTCTCATTCCTGCATTTCACGTTAAATGGGGTGTAAAAGAGACTGCCTTTAATAGGGAGATTGATACTCTGTTAAAAGCCTGGTTATGCTACGTCTTTTTACACGTTTGATAATTTTGGTTTACATTTTTTTTCATGTTGGTTATCCTGCTAAACATTTCAGGTATCCCTCCTGACCAACAGCGACTCATCTTTGCTGGAAAGCAACTGGAAGATGGACGCACTCTGTCAGATTATAACATTCAAAAAGGTGAGTATTGTTTTCTTTTCATAAAATTAACAGTATTAATTTATGAAATTGAATTTTTTTTTTTTAACAAGATACAGGCCTCATTTCATATTCATGAATAAGGTCTGTTTCCTTGTCCAAAGTGAATTACAGTACAGTATCCTGTTGGGCTACTCATTCATTGGTATGTTTAAAGAGAAATACTCATACAATTTTATTTTTTATAAAGTTATTTTAAATAAAAACAGGAGACAAACTATAGTACCATATCCTTTGCAATGTTACAGATTTTTGAGAGACTGCAAACCTTCAAATTTATGTAATTTAGGTCTTCCAATGGGCCATAGAAAACATGTTCAATGAAGATGAGTTCCAGGCACTATGGAAAAACAAAATAAATTGAAACAATATAAAATGGTCAAATCACACTATAGAAAGAGAGCAAGCAAACAAGCAAAAAAAAATTTTTAGAAGTACTGTACTGTAATCATGTCAGAAGACCGTATTTCTGCAATAAAATAACTGCCAAAAGTGCAAGAAAAATGACAGGTTTGATAAAAAATAAACCTTTCAAACAAGCTATCACTTTTCAAGATATTACTTAGCACTTTTTAAGATAGTGCTAGTGCTCTCTTGGGTGGAAAATTGTTGCTTTAGCAGCTCCAGTCAAAGCTGGAGAACATGCAGATAAATTTTAGTAGCGTAATCCATTTCTTAAACTAATCTTCAAGTGCAGTTGGGAGGTATACATAACAATTTACATTTGGAAGATATTAAGAGGGACTACTGTATGAGCTCGGTTATCTGAAGCCCACTGAATTTGCGTTATCCGGCCAAAATTAAGTGGATAATTTACCGACAAACTTCGCCATATCCAAACAGAATTTCAGATGAGAGATTTGGCCGAATAATACAAATTGGCACAGAATCCAAGTCAAATCCAAATAATTTTTTGGCAAAACTTCATATCTGAACAGACATTTGGATGAGTGGAGATTAGGTTATGTAAATTTTCAAGAACTACACATTTCAAGATATAAATATCACACAGGAAGTGATCACAGTAATATCACATGGGAAGATCTACAGTATAACACGGGAAGATGAGCTACAACAAAGTAAGCTTAAGTTTCTTTTAAATTATATTATTTTTATTTTAAATTATATTATATATTATCTGTCTGCCTGGCTTATCTGGCAGAGGGTTCTTCCCATGTAGTTCAAATAAGCAAACTTAGACAGTAATATAATTCCAAATCTGTACATGGAAATAACTCCTTAAGAGACAAGGAAGGAAGTGTAAAATATCCCTGTTGAAAGGAGGTCCAATAGTTTTGCAGAGACAATTATATCAATATTAAGTGACCAAGACTTAAATTCTCTCCCTTCTAAATGTAAAGGGCGTATAACAGCCAACATTTCACTGTGTTCAGAAGGAAACAAAACACATCTAAAGGATACCTTATTGTTGACCAAACCACACGCTAGAAGATGGAGACGACGACGTTTCGGTCCGCCCTAGACCAAATAAATAGTCGATAAATGACCAATAAAGTCAATTGTCCGTCCTGGACCATTATCACAATCGACTTTATAACGGTCCAGGGCGGACTGAAATATTAGTCGTCGTCTCTGCATCTTCTAGTGTGTGGTTTGGTCAGCATTAATAAAGCCACGTGACTCATCGTTTGCATACGGATACCTGATTAATCGGGCCGTTTGCATCGGACTGTAAATAGTGGTCATAACAGCCTGATTGACCACGCCTCCTCGTAAGGCCTTGGTCAGAGATGGCCATGGAAACAGATTCCTGGAATCAACAACAGGTACACAAATTGGAGGGTGGAGAGCAGAAAAGGCTCTCCCCATAGCCACAAGATGAGAATAATAATTACAAGCTAACTTTTTTCTTGCCATAAGAGATGTATATAGATATATACGCCACAACGATCACACAAAAACTGATCCAGGTGTATGGAAAGCCACATGTGAAAAATAGAATGCTAAACGCGTTTATGGCTCGACTTGTCGTCTTCAGAGCATTTTTAGGAAGAAGCATATTTAGCTTCATTCTAAAAATGCTCTGAAGAAGGAAAGTCGAGCCAAAAATGCATTTAGCATTCTTTATTTTACACGTGGTTTTTCTGCATAGATGTGTGTTGGTATATATGTGTATATAGATATATGTGTATATAGATATATATGTGTATATAATTATTTATTATATATATGAGAGATTGAGATTATGGGGATTTAAAAGTACAAATTCCTATTTAGCAACTATTACACACAGAAATCACACTAACATGATGCATCAAATGAACAAATCTACAAGGGCCGTGATGAGGATCTTCGTCACGGCCCTTGTGGATTTGTCCTATTTAGCAATCTTTGATCTGATGCCACTGTCACCGGAGACCCTGCCCTTTACCTGACTTGTACCTTCTCGATAATAATGGGTAGTACTTTGATGATAGAGGTTCATGTAGATGAACTAAGACTTTTATTTCAAAATGTGGATGCTACTAGAGAAAGGAACCATAAATAGCAGTAAACCCTTTATTGTCTGGTGTTGCATTTTCTTGGGCAAAAACAAAATTAATGTTGACATTTACAGAGTCCACACTTCACCTGGTTCTGCGTCTACGTGGTGGTGTCATTGAACCTTCATTGAAGCTTCTAGCAGAGAAGTACAACTGCAACAAGATGATCTGCCGTAAATGTTATGCACGTCTCCATCCAAGGTACAGTACTGTATAGTTTTAAACTCGGTTACATGACCAGTCAGAATTGATGTACACTATTGTATAAAGAGTTGGAAGCCAATCATGGTCACATTTTAAAGGAAATTGAGGGATTAAGTAATTCCTGACTTTATAGCTTCCTTGGGCTGTTGCCGTTTCCTTGTAGTCATTGGTAGTTGTGAGGCTTTCATCCCATTTTATTTTATGAGCATGGTTGCTTAAGATAAAAAAAAAATTATTTGGCTAGAGCAGAGCTGACTTCACAAGCCAATGTTTGTTTTATGGCTGTACAGTCATTTTAAACACTACCTATTGCCTGCTCAGTGTCCTTGGCCCTAAGCCAAGCCAGGTTTTGTATTTATCACTTAGCGGTATGGCATCATGCCACGTTCCCCTAACCTAAACATTTCGGGCTCCCTCGGGCATTCCTCGGTGACACACAAAATGTTTGCTATTTTTGCTCTATCCAGTTTTCTTGACGTCTACGTTTGTTCTGGCAATATTTCTTATGCTCGCTGGGAGGTTGTTGAACAACCGCAGACCTCTGATGTTTATACAGTGCTCTCTGATTGTGCCCATAGCACAGCTGCTCTTCACCAGTTCTATTCTGCATTTCCTTCCATATTGTTCACTCCACTCCAGTATGTTATTTGTACTGTGTAGATTTGGGACCTGGCCCTCCAGTATTTTTTCCATGTGTATATTATTTGATACCTCTCATCTCCTTTCTAGGGAGTACATTTGAATAGCTTTGAATTGATCCCAATAATTTAGGTGCTCTATAGTGTCATTCTTTACTGTTTGAGTGAAGAGGATGTTTTAGCTTCATAATGTTAATGATTGCTGGTTTACATTTCATTGGTACATTAAGAATATTGGGGAAATACTTAACAGTTTTAATTAATTCGGTCATGAATGATTTAATTCCATTCAGTCATGAATGCCTTAACATATGAGAATTAATGATAATTTTTTGATTGCTCCCAACTACAACTTTAAGGGAGCCCCACACTTTCTGGGGTGCAGATATACAATTGCTCCTCTATTTACATTTCTTCCTAGTGGTGTCTAAACCGGTCTCTGGATGCCCCCCCCCCCCCCTTGCATATTCATCGGCTTTGTCTTTGACCCTTCGTCTTGATGAAATGCATCATATGGGCTTACACCTTAACTTGGGAGCTTTCATTCATCCCCATTTCCCAGAGCCTGTTTGTAGAAACCTATGCTCAGTCATGAGGCCACTGTAATTGGTAATGCTTTTGGTAATTTGCATTGACCCTGCAAAGCTTTCTTTCACATTTGTATGGCATCTTGAATGGTACCTTTATTGACGGCCCTTTCCTGCTTGCTCTCCTTTAGAGCTTTTTTTACTGCAGGGATTGTGCACATTTGCAGTGTTCACTTGTATTGGGCTACAAGAATTTTATTGCAAATGTTTACTTGTTACTGTACTTGACAAAATGATATTTGTGACATGGCGGGATTGATGGTTAACTATTATAAGTAATGTTTTCTCAAATGTGGCCTAACCCTATAGCCTTCCTGCCACAGTAAAAATAAAAGGTGGGAAGTGTCTCCTGGCTAGGTTACATATTGGCCACATTTAACCCACTAGCAGTTGCACACCAACCAGATCATATTGCACACTAACCACCTCATAGAGTATCTTAAGATTTTCAATTATCCTGAAAACTGTTTCCCAATTAAGTCAATGTCCTTCAGTAAAATCCCAGGTAAATCTGATATCTTTGGCATTTCTTAGTTTAGCTGTGAAACAAAAGTGCATTGAAACATTAAAATGTTTCATAATTTCTACACAGCCTTTTAAATTTAAATGTGACAGCCTAGGGATACTTGTCTTGACTGGGTACCTTACTTTACTTCTTATTGATTTCGGGAATCAACGTCTGTGATCCGGTCTCTGACCAGGCCTGGTTGGTTGATGGTCTGGTCAGCCAGACTGTTGGATGCGGCTGCTCGCACCCTGGTTGATCAGGCATCCTTTGGATGTTTATTGTTCTCTCTTGAACACCGAGGGGTTGGCCAAATGTCCCTTTATGTAGTGGAAGTGTGTTGAAGTCTCTTGGGCCTCTGATGTAGAAAGTTCTGAGTACCTACGCTCTTCTACAGGGCTATTCTGCACATCCTGCCATGCCTTTTGGTCTCGTGATGTTATTTCTATGTGCAATTTGGGACCAGCCTCCCTCATATTATCCATGTGTAAATTATGTATCTCGCCTGCATGCTAGAGAATACAAATTTAAACATTGTAAATAGGTCCCATTAATTTTGATTTATTGAGAAGACAATACAGAGACTATTGTATATATATGGTTGATTTTCATGATGATACATTGAAAGGTTCCCTCTACAGAGGTGTTTTACCCGACACACTACGATGCTGTGAAATTCAATCTGACGATAGCTTTTTGTTAAGCTTCGCTGACAAGTGGGATATTTTTTAAATATTGGTATATTATTTCAGAGCCACGAACTGTCGCAAGAAGAAGTGTGGGCACACCTCCAATATCCGACCCAAGAAGAAGATCAAGGGTTAAATACATTGATAATATTGTTACCAATGAGATCTGGAGATAACACTTAATTTGTGATAACTAATATCAAATAAAGCAAGTCTCCAGTAAATTTTCTTTTAATATTTCCTCTGGTTATTTAGGTGGTGAAATTTATCCTGTTTCTAATATCCATGGGAATTTTTAGTCATTTATTTATTATCTACATGTTTTAAATACTAGTGAACCAACTATTATATTGTACTTTGCTTAAATAATCATTGTGCTTCCATTTACCTCAAACTGGATTGGCATATCCTTGACTTCCTATCCGCTTTAAAAGATTTTGGCAATTATTGTCACACCATGGTCAGAAATCTAACCAACTGTACACCCACCATTTTAATTGAATAGTTATTCTATGTTAATTTTTAGTTTAAATGTAATGCCCA
The DNA here is from genome assembly GCF_040958095.1 of Procambarus clarkii. Lineage (NCBI taxonomy): Eukaryota > Metazoa > Arthropoda > Malacostraca > Decapoda > Cambaridae > Procambarus > Procambarus clarkii. The sequence continues at coordinate 26,907,748 of NC_091186.1, forward strand.
TATTTGGGGATTTGTGTATTACATATTCTTAAAGATTTGCACATGTAGTATTGGTATAATTTCCAGGGACAAATGCCATTCCATCTATCTGATATCATCCCATATGTTATGTATGAGCAAAACCACCGCAGATTGTGGCAGTTACACTAAAACGAAACAAAAAATTTCAATTTACTTTTGAAAAGTAAAACAAGCCATTATGTCAAACTTTATTTGTGATATGTACATTAGAAAATGAAGCTTAACAACTTGCTATCTTTGGTATTTTTTACAAATGGAATGAATAATTAGTACACAGTAGAATTAAAGCTCGACAGTGAAATTATTAAAACATTAGTGCATTTAGCTACTCGTTACATCGGTTTAAATTTTTCTAGGAGAAACTAGCAAACTTTCTGTACATGAGAAGATCCCTATTTGCTGGTGGCTGAGGTCCTTTAGTTGCCATAGCAACATACCTGCTGTATATGTCTCTTGAGCGTCTGGCAACAGTAGGTGGGTCAGTTTCTACTGAAGAATCGAGGCAAAAACTTGATCGCTGAATAAGTACTAAAGGTGCTGTAAAATATAAACAGGGATGCATCAGTAGTTTCCCATAATTCACAATATAGATATCTATATACAATATTAAATTTGTCCCCTCAGTTACAGGCTCTGCTTGGTTGTGCAGGGCTATACGGAGAAATGGCCGCAATCCATACCTTTATAAGCTATGTGAAATATATATATACAAGGGATGCCTTATGCTTTCCAAAATGTGATTTGCAGTGGACTAGGAAGGAAATAAACTGACCTGTCATACTATATAGTTGTGTACTCTCCATTTTGGTTCCGCCTTTAGATTAAATATTTACTGTGTCTTTTGCGCAATGTGGGTAACAACAATTTCCCTTATGGCTTGGGTGCATTAGCATTTAGCTTGGGAAGCTATTGAAGAGACTTTCCCATGGTAAGTGCCAAGGATTTAATGAACTTTTATAAAATTTTGTATGAATGCTCGGTATGTAACTCGAGGCTGTACTTAAAATGGGTCATGACTCACCTGCAGTACTAGTGTTCTGGTTCATCTTTGTCACAGGACAGCTTGTTATTCTGTAAATCTGTTCATACCTGCAATTTGAACACTGCTTAATTACTATGAATAAAATTACCGTAACCACACATTATAAATATATAGCATGTATGTACTGGGTGGTGTATGGATAATGTTGCTAATACTGTATTTAGTAACTCCTATTGTAGCGAGTACATGGAAGCATTACTTAAAACAGATTGCAGTAGGCTGAAAAATAATTGGCCAACAATTTCTTGGTGACCCAGAATATGGTATCTGCCTCAGCAGGTAGGTCAAGTATGTTTGAGACAAGAAAATACATCTCGGTGACAGTAGCTTAGGCTATTTCTTATCACCCTCACCAGGTAGTCTTTACAAACCAGCTTGACTGCATACTTAAAATATAGTACTGATAATTTATTACTAATTATTTATAAGTACTGATAATTTATATTAAAAATTTCAACTTGTCTTGGCCAAATATTCTTTGAACACATTGGAAGTAACAGATGTTGTTTACCTAAACATAGCAAGGTGAAGAGAGGCTAAATTGATTGAGAAATTAAGTTTAGTTTTGTGCAGGAGGGACAGAGAACCACAACCAGAGGAGCTGAGCTCCGAGAGTGAATCAACGTGTATGCACCTGTTCCCAAAACCCCCACATGTCTCCCTCAGTTACTGGAGGCACTGCTTTGCAAAGTGTCAATCGATACAATATACTAAACTGTCCAGTTGTAAAGTCTTTTATGGAATTAAAAGGCCCATCCTCATGAAGGCCAAAGTCCTCTCCATGTACACGCCAACCCAGTTTGCAAGTGAAAAATGGTTTACACACTACTCAACTGGTGGCATTCGAACAAATGCTTCGTTGACGACTTTTGTTCGAACCAAAACAATGTAAATGCTTCTGCCACATACTACAAACAAATAATAACTAAGAGAACCTAAACCCCTAACTTAACCTAACCAATGCCTAAATATTCACAGTATACTAAACTATAACAATATTAATGTATATACTGTATGAGAACATTCCTATTTTGAATGAATAACATGCTAAAATTTATGAATGCTTCTTTAGAGTCGATTGCTGGATGGAGTGGACTTGGTCTGAGGACGGGTTGAATTAAAATGCTGTATTAAATTTTGGCAGTCTTGCTTTTCATAGGAAGGGAAGATTTGACATTTAGCTATATTTCTTAGACATATGCAAAATTAAATTTTTTAATTGTTGCCAATGATAAAACCCAAGACACAATACTGAAGATGAAGAAATGCCAACTAGTATTTTTTTGTTTTTATGTTTTCTTAAGAGGAAAAAAATCGAATTTAACAATACAAATAACACCACTTTTATGCAAATATATATGTGTAAATAAACTTTAATATTAAGAAGTATAACAACTATATTAACCTAGCTTATCCTTGGGACTAATAATTTTGAGGTGCTTTGCTGCTTTTTCTCAATAGCCACACTGAAAAAATATTTGAAACTAAATCCCTCCTGCAGTTAAATTTATGAGACATGACCTAATGACAACCAAATACTAGTAATGTTGATCACTGCTTATTGCAAGACACACTCGGATCTTAGTCTTGCACAAAAAGTACAAGACTTCATGCTCAAGGTTGACCTTTACTCTGCAAAAAAGTGGGTCAACTAGTAATTTCCATATTGGCTGTGCAGTCAAAGCTAACAGGTTCTACATGCAGTACTGACAACATATGACAATACTGCAGTACTGTTTTAAAGTGTAAATACAGATACACTTGAAAATAGGATTGTCATCCATCAGTGTCCTGAGACTGATGGATGCCTACTACTACTACTACTACAGTATATATCAGACAAGGATGAGCTAATGAGTTGTATGGCATACTTACCTCTTATAAATGGTATTGTCAGTTCTTGAGGGGTCATGCAGGTAGTCACCATATGTTTCAGTCATTGGTGGGAAGAATGATACTAAGGAAAGACTAGGACTATTATCACCATCATCATCACTTGCTGTACTCACTACAGATAATTCATCATCATCGCTTGCCTCGCTCTCAGTTGAACTGAAAAAAATTACCCAAAATATTAATTTTAGTCCACTTAATTTTGGTAAATTTTAATCAGTGAATACTTATACAGATTTGTAAACACCCTTTCCTTAAAATAGAAGTGTAACTAATAGTCAAGGTCTATCAGTAAATCTATAGGTCTATAGTAAAAATAGAAGTGTAAATCTTCATCAAAGGCTCTGAATGTTGTTGTTCAATCCCATGTCTTAAAGTTATTTATATAGGAGTACGTACCACCTCTAGTGCAATTGTAGGAACCCATATCAGAGCCCCTGAACACCACTGGTTACTGCAATATTCTTGTGTGTATATTACAATTTATTTTTATTTTTAATTTATTTATATATAAAAGAGTTTTTACATTCTTGTACCGCCACTAGCATGCATAGCATTTCGGGCAAGTCCTTAATCCTATGTTCCCCGGAATACGATCCCACCAAATTGTTTAACAACCAGGTGCCCATTTAATGTTGGGAAAACATAGGCTACAGTTAAGGATTGACGCCCAGTAACTCCTCCCCGGCCAGGATATGAACTCAGGACAAGCGTTTGCCAAACGCCAGGCGAGTCTTAACCACTATACCATGGGGACTGTAAATAGGAGGCCATACTATTATAATAGGAGGCCATACTATTATTATTATATTCTTTATAATGCATAATGCAAACATAACTAACCTAGTACCACTAGAGGTTGTGGAAGATGTAGAGGCTTGACCTGTCATGCCAGGGTTTTTTGGCGAGGGCGAGCCAGAACTCTGGTTACGTGACAATTCTTCTTGCCGCTTACCCGGGCGGCGACGCACACTAAATGGGCTTTCATCAGTGGTAAAATTTGGCATGTAGTCTCTATAAAAAGATAATTTTGTCAGTACTTTTATAAAGCACTAGGACAAAGGTGCTCTAAGCATTAAGTAAAATATAAAGCATATACTATACAAAAATCAATCCCCGGAAGTAGACAGGCAGAGCAACAGAAAGAAAGGAAGACAGACTGGGTGGGAGGGGAGGCCATAAACAACCTGTGAAAGGTGGGCGGGATTACCACTCACATGAGAGCGTGACAAATACTTGTAAGTGTACTGTAGCGTGCCTCAGAATTTCTTTTCTTTGGTGTTGCTATGTGGAAGTTTAGTAGGCTTCTGCTATAAAACTTTGTCCATAAAAATAAAACTTTGCCATTATAATAGGAATTTACTGGAACAAATTTTCATTCTTAAAGTATTTTAATTTAAAATTATATTTTCAGAAATGGATTCTTATTGACATCAGGTTATGCAGCATTGTCAGAAGTGGGATAAAATATATTTTATAATTTAATTAAATTTACTTTATCAAAACAACATCCAAGATCAAGATCTGGCTGTAATACATACCTAACTGAGTGACTCATGTGGTAGCTAAACAATTCTGATAAAATGCAGAATTCTGATGGCCGATGATGGTCCGTGTACAGATCAACCTGAGGATTATGAGTTGACAAACTACAGCATATACTTACATGGCACGGGCAAATTTATTTCACAAAAAGCAGTAATTTGCACATTTTTAAACATTCAAAACACAAGGGAAAAATTATCCATATTTCAGTTACTTATTTACCTTTGGCTCTTTTGGGGTAACAGGTAATAGGAGGGCTACAGATTTTCTGGCTTCTTCCACTGGTAAAGGCAGTGTCTCCATAACCTCCGAGTCCCACCACTGACTTGTACTTCGGCTGATTAAATAGAGAGAAAAAAATTCAGATCCATAATTGCTTAACATTTTATGTGATAATGAATACATACACAAAAAGAAATACTGTATACTGTATCGTGATATGCCTCATGTGGAATGGAAAGATAAATAGGAAACATTAATTTCACATTTCGCAAAATTCAAATAAAATATCTGTACTGTAGTGGAACCTCAATAGTCTAGGTCACAGGAGCCCAGAAACTATTTCCCACCAGAAGTTCTTGATAATTGAAATCTGTCCAGATTATCAAGGCAGTCGCCACAAACTAACTTGGCAAAAATAAATCACTGAGTAATGAAGTGCCTTGTTCTGTGTTGCATCTCAATAGCTCCTCTCAGCTTACATCATCATAACACATAGAAACTTTTAGCCCTCAAAGTGAAGTTATCATCATATGTTGATTTATACTATTACTGTCTACATTTTACATAAAAAATGTATGTATATCAAAAAACACGTGAAGTGTACAGAACCATCCCCTATGTAGAACTAGCCACTGTTTTTTTCCCAAGATATATTACAGGACCATTTACTTAAATTCCTGTCATGGTATGGAAAAAAGAAGAGCATCTAGTAGGTGATACTGTAGTTTAGAGATGATCAAAGATACTTTGGCTATTGGAGCATTCAAAGAGCATTAGCTCAGAACTGCACAGTGCAGTGTATTAAAACTATAACATGTAAGTCCAACTGGTGCATTACAGGACAACAGTGAGAGAGTTTGTGAACTGACTGGAGTTGGACACACAGCTGGATGTGGTAGTGTCATTTTCTGGTGGTTAGTGTAGGTGGCCAGGTAGTATGTGAGAGTCTTCATTGGTGGTCACTTGTGATGCTTATACACACTGCAGGGAATGTTCAAGTATCCCAGCAGGGTCATTCAAGTGCTAGAGGTAGACAGGATAATACTTGTCCCAGCCTGAAATGACCCCCAAGAGGTTCAATCTCTAAAAATGAAATTTTATGGAGTGAACTTCTAGAGATCATTTTGAGTTGGGACAAACTTTACCCTCTCTACTCCTAGCACTTGAATAATCTGAAGGGATGCTTGAATATTCCCTGTAATGCTGTGTAGCATGCTTACCCATGTATTCAGTACAGTATTAGTATTCAGTACAATTCTGTTCATGGTTATGGGAGCAACCAAATGTAAAAGCTCAGAAAAAAAAGTTGCTCCAGGACTACATTGCTAAATTCCAATAAAAAGCATTTACATTTTGGTTAAACTTTTGTCCTTCAAGTTTCAAGGCAACATGCCATAGCATTCTGGAGATACTGAACAGCAACATGTCAGAAGGAAGAATGCAAAAAATATTAAATGGTACAACCAAGAGATATCCTAATCAGGGAAATTGTATCTAATGTTATGTTAATACTTAATATTAACATACATACATTTTGAAAGATTTACCTGTGACATGGACGAACCCCTCGTGTCAGAGTGTGGTGTAAAAGGTAGTCGGAGGATAACTCCCAGATGGGAACTGGTTCTTCACGAGGAACATAAACACCCAGGAACAAATTTATTGCATTTTGCTTCTCGGTATCTGCCAGTTAAGTGTTCAAATTAGTAAAATAATTTTACACAACTAAAAGGAAATAAGTGTCCTTAAAATGATCTTGTTCTACCATGTTAATGAAAAAATTAAGCAATATAAATTCTTGCCTGTGTCATAAAAACAAAGGCAGATTACTATTCAATTGGTTCCTCAATATACCATACTCGAGCATTAGCGTCAATTCTTCTGCTTTAATATCACCATAAAACCAGAGTTAAATGTACAGTAATGAAACGCCATTTTCTGGTGAGCCCCGTTGGCTCCCTGGAGCTATCGAACTGATATATGCTATATTAGTCTGGCTTCAGTCACATGCAGTTCTGCCTACCGGGAACCATGAGCCAGAACCTGGCTCCCTCAAAGAGGTGCAGGAAGCAATGGCCTATGAAAACTCCTCTCTTTGAGAGTAGAGTGGCTCCTCCGTTTATGAATTTAATTCGTTCCCAGAGATGGTTCACAAGCTGAAAATTCATAACCTGAAACAAATTTTCCCATAAGAAACAATGCAAATTTAATTAATCCATTCCACACTCCCAAAAATATTAACTTCAAAATACATTTTATACCTAATTCACACAAATATTTAGTACTATAGTATGTACAAGTTTTAGCTTACCTTTATTGATGACTGTTGTTGGCGTATGGAAGACGGTGAGGAGGGGGAGGAGGAGAGGTGTTACTGCTTGGAAGGGGAGTCCCTTTCAATTATAACATCAGGCAGTGATGACTTCTCTGGGGTACTCTCTCTCTTACGTTTTGCAGGCATACCACTAGGACCTGGTTGTGACTCAATACTTGCTTGTTTTACTAAGAATCTGTCTAAAGGTACTTGTTTTTCCCTACATTTTAACACTTGTCTGTAGTGAGACATCACAGTCATTTAAAAAGTCAATGTAAGAGCCTGCTACAGCTTCATCTGGGTGAGTTTTTTCAACAAAACTTTGCAGTTCTTCCCATGCTGTAATTCACTCATTTTCTTAATGAGGAAGGGACATCTCTACTCACAACTATTTTCTTAGGTTGAACCTTACCAATGACTTTCTTGGGACCCATGGCGTGATATATAATAATTACTTTTATGTTCAAAACACCAAAAAGCTGAAAAACAATGAAACTCTTTACAAAGAATTCAAGTGTGCTAGTCACTAAGCGGGAGGCACTGGTAAACTGAAGCGCAGGTGACCGTACCACCAGGAACCAAGTGCTAGGTCACATATATGCATATCAACAAACGACATTACCCGAGGCAAAGCTCGTAACCCGATTCAAATTTTAAGAAGAAATTGGGCTCGTAACCCTAAAAGTTCTTAAATACAGGGTAGGGGCATTCGTAAGCCAAGGTGTCACTGAATATTCATGTCTGCCATCAACCGGGGTTAGGCACCCAGAAAGGTAGGCATCCCAAAACAAACCCCAACTGGTAAAAAATTGCAACCCAAGACCAAACAGAGCCCAAGAAAAACAATGCAACAGGCAAAATGTCATCAAACAGACATGCGTTCATTACATCCAATGCTAGTTTTATAGAAGAGCCGAATGGTGATTCCTTGATGCTAACAATGGAGCAGAAAGAAAACAGGTCCCAGGGCAATACAAGCCTTACAGCAACCAGGTAACGAGTTGCCAAGACCCTGGAAGAGCCCGGAGCCAAAGTATCAGCCCATGACACGTTAAAAAACCCACATGACTCGGTGGTTTAACCCTGAATGGCCCCAACTACAAGGCCTTGCAGAGGAGTCAAAGACTCCTGCACTACCTGGGACAAGGCACTCTACACGGTAGCCTGGCCTCTTAGGGGCGAACTCCCGAACTCAGCAGAAAAAGAGAAGTTGCTCTGTCAGAACAGGGGACAATGCTAAACAAGTGCTTAGGGAAGGGCTACCCTAAACACATTCAGCTTCAAGTGAAGACTAAACAAAGTCCATGCAACAAGTAGGGCTTGAAGCACACTCATGAAGCAAATACCAAAGTCCGGAATGATATTCAAGCAAATGGCTCCCAGAGCAGTGTCCAAAGGATGGGCTACACTTATCTTGAAAAGAGGTTGAACTCGCTACAGCTAGTAATTCAGGGAAGTCTGAATTCACAGACCTCAGTGACTGGACTGAGGCAAAGATGGTGTGGAGGCCTGGAACTCCCGATGGTGCTGCCATCTGTAGACATCCAGTCATAACATGGGGTATCAACCTTGTTTCCAAGTGAATCATTTGTGAAGTCATCTGACTGTTTCATTACTTTATTTTCCTCGAACCTTGCAGTTGCCTGTAATGCTTGGCTTACTTTGTGTTTTCTCACTGAGGCTGGTTGTAACAAACCCCCGTTCCCTGTGTCTCTGTGAGGGAGCACAAGTTCTGTCTTTGGTCCCCGGTGGGCCAAACAGGACTCCTATGGCTGATGGTTTGGTAGCAGGGAGCCATCTCGGCAAGATAGCTTCAGGGAGTCACCATTGAGCTCCTCCATAAAGTTTCTTTAATATGATACAAATATATATATACACAATATAATTTAATTACATATAGTTACATAGAACAAATATTTAGCACTGCACCAGAGAAAGTATTGCTATAATATCTGGATAATGTTTGCATGATGTCATTTCCTTGGCTTGTCCATGGTGCAGTCCGTCGGTAGGTTTTGATCCTATGAACCAATTGTGACCCTCCATACTGCAGAGCAAGGGTGTCTCCGTGATCCTCATACATTTCTTCAAGCATTCGGACACAGTCACTATCAAACTCCAGTGAAGGCCGTTCAAGAACACCAAGTGCATAAAGCTGAAATACATCAATTAATAATTAATACGAATACACCAATGTTTCAGTCATTCTTGATCTAGATGGGTTGAATAAAAACTACCCTTCCCAGTAGTGTGGTACTAATGAGTTTGAGCTAGTTTCAAGAGATTCAATCATTTGTTTACATTGTTTGGAGAGTTTGGCAGTTTTTGATGCTTCAGTTCTTTTTAAACCCAGCAGTGATCTGTAATACTTTACTGATTTTATGGATGCTTTCCCAGTGGGGGTGGCAGAATGTCACCTGGACTCTCTGCATCTGTGTGGGAGAGCCAGGGTCTGTTTCTGGTCCTCAGTAGGCCAAATAGAACTCCGGGACTGATGTGGCTTAGTAGTTGGGAGCAATTTCAGTAAGATAGCTTCAGGAAACCAGAAGGTGCTTCCCCAGACAAGGGGAAATTACAGTGTAGATAATGCAATGCCATAACATCTTTGATTAAGCCAATCAGCCAGTATTGTAATGACCCGTGGCTTGGAAACACTATTACAGTATATCATTTTTGGTAACCTTTTGTATGCTGTAGTTTCAAGCTATCAATATTTGGTAATAATACTTGTATGATAATTTGTTGCATTTTAGTATTACTGAATTGTAAAAGTTTTATGTATTTTACTAATATGTACTTGTCCATATCGTTAAATTTCCTGTGGGTAAGGACTATATTATGGTGAACGAAAAACAAAACAGAAATGGAAAAGGGGTATGTTAAATGTCCAACATACCAACAAAGTTTTTTCTGCATACCAATAATCAGTATTTTATGATCATCAGTTGCATTATGTGGTGAAATAAAAAGATTAACTTTTGGCTGTTCTGTGTATGTACAGTATATGCTTTTATATTTTTAAATAATAGTATCTGATAATATAGTTTGTAAACTATTATGGACCTATTTAGGTTTGTTTAAAAGTTTATAGGCACTATAAATAGTTTTCTTATATTCGGAGGATGCTGCTAATACAGCCTCATCCCTGTGTTTGCTCTTGGTGGCAGCTTGGGGTGACTATTCTCATGTAATACAATTTCTACTGAATATTTTGAACAAAACACAAACTGTTTGAACTATTTACGAATTTGTTAAGAGTGAGGGCTTATTGTATTCATAAACCCTGAATATTATGCTGTAAATTCTTACCTTTGGGAGCAACTCAATGCATTTGGTCAGAAAAATAATTACCCTCATATTACTAAATAAGTAATAAAAAAAAATTGTAAATAATATAGTACAAATTGAAATACAGAAAATAATAAAATACATTACAATTTTACAGTTATACATACGTGCATATAAATGTACAGCATAGTATGGGTACATGGTAAAGAACAAGTGCTTGTGCTCTAGTGTTCAACTGCACATTAAACTATGTATAAAAGAAAATGCTAACACAGCATAACTAACCTGAAATGCAAGGGCACATTTTCCAAGGCAGAACTGTGCAGTATTTGTCCGATCAAGACAATCTACGCAGTTTACTCGTACAACTCCTGTTTGTAATCGACCGTGACGCTCACTTAGTGTAAAATTTCTTGAAAAACAAAGACAGTATAAATAAAATTTCTCTTAACTTTGCGTATGAATAATAGCAAAAATTTGTTTAATCTTTAACTACTATTGGTGAAATTAGAAATTATGAAACAAGATACAAGTGAAAAAAGTTTGAAGAAGGAGAGGGGACTAAGTTTAACATTGGGATATGTTCCTTGATATTCTGTGTCAAACTTAGCTGCCACACAATACAGACTGTTATGAAGAGCTTTAACCTTGAACATACGGCTATCATTAAAACTGTCACCTCTCTTGAGTACAAAATAAAAATCTACATCTTTTCTGGTTTTATGAGTTATAGGCAGAAGCTGGCTGGTGGGGTCATGGTATCGTTCGACATCATACTGAAGAGTGCAGACATTGGTGTGGGAGAAAAGTCCTTTTTGTTTGTTTCACTTATAGGTTTACACAATGTATGTTTGTGTTGAATAACTTAATTTATGTGCACATAATTGAAAAAACAGTGATTAAGACTTGCATTACAGACCTACACTGTAACATATACACCTATTGTACATACATTTGTTCCTGACACAGCTTCAAGAAAGTGTCTTGCAATCCACTCTATTCCCGCAGTTCTATCTGGAAATGTTGTCCAGGAAGGGATTCAAACACTGGCAGGAAAGACCTAATTGAGATTTGACAATAACTACAGGCCTCTCTTAAGCAATTCCAAAATACTAGCAGTCTTCTTTCATGGGTCTTCGTTAGCTCCATTGCCTCCATACATACATACATACATACATACATACATACATACATACATACATACATACATACATACATACATGGATGTAGTATAACTATATTTATATCATTTGTATCAATACTAGACAACAACTAAAATCAACATATGATGATAACTGCATTATGCTGGGAATCAACGTATGATGATAACTGCTCTTAAAGAGTTAAGACCTCATTAATATTATCTTTGTTATACCCTTTCATTCATTTGCATACTTCAAATCATGTCGTCTCCATACTCTTTGTCTTTCTAAAAAAATGTTTTTGGGTTAGCCGAGTGGCTTCCTCAAGCTAGCTCACTGAGATGCAGACACAAATCACAATACTGTAGCATGATACATCAAATGAACAAATCCACAAGGGCCATGATGAGGGTTCGAACCTACGTCCGAGGAAATCCCAGACGTGCCTTAGTCGACTGTGCCACAACATGGTCAAAAGAATTGACCAGTTTCATAAATAATTTTGTTTACTACATACCTGTACCTGTATTTCTGCCTATGTAATTATATCCTTTCTGTAAATAATCTTTTCACATGCTTTGTATTCTAGTTCCTTATCCATTTTCTGGCCTCAATCATTAATTTTAAATTCATAAAATTCACTTCTTTACATCAACTGCTTTTACCATTTTATTGTTCTATTAAATAGTTATTATTATTATTCTGGCAGTTTGTACCTCTCCACACACTTTAAACAATCCTTGAATACATCCCTAATGTCACTAGGGATTACTTTGTTAATACAGTAGTGTCCTCCTCCAAGATCACTGTCAACTCTTCTTGTGTACAGTACTCATCTACCAGCTTTTGCTATCTTTATTCCTTAACATTTAAGCTTTCACATCTCAGATCCTTGTGATGTACAATCACCCTTTACCCCACAATCTTATCCTTCTCACAACAATATTTATTCAGACAAACCTCCAAATATTATGTAAATATAGGAACAAGTCAACCCCAAAAATTATACCTGCGGGAGCCAAAGTTATCATCTCCATAGGTGCTGGTTCTTTCCATGTGGCGATAGTGAGTGTTGGGGTTAAGGTGGTGGCTATAGTATGGTGCAGAACTTTGGAAGATCCCAGTTTTCTTTACAGCTCTGTATGCAATTTCAGAGAGACGGCTCATCACATTCTCATCTTTCCTGAGGAAGGAGTCAAGCTGTAGCATTTTTGATTCATAAAAATGTTTGAATGAAAATATAAAATGGACATAGGTCTTATTAAGAACACAACACCTATACAACGTCTAGTTATATGTATGAATTTATTAAATTTTAACATATTTATAGCAATTTTTTTTTATATAAACAAATTAGAATGAACTAGTATGTTAATTCAGGCTGTTGCTCACAATAAGGCAATGTTTAGAATATTTACCTGGTATGTGATTTTTAATTATCATAATAAACTAAAAATAATATATCAGAAGATCCATTTGAACACACATTTAAAACTGGAAGACAAACTCAAAGGCAAACCTATATAACCATAAGAATGGTAAATATATTTCTGAAAATGATGTTATTAACTGTATTACTAACTCTTTCTAGAGTTTTGTTTACGGTTCCCTTAACCACAAAAGTTGGTACTCCAATCGCACTGATTTTGAAAGCTATTTGTAGATATATGAATTATATATGGTTCCTATAATTCAGCAAATAATTACAGCTGAATACACATAATATTCTTTATATCTGTTGATAATATTGTCCATTTAAGTTTCAACTCTGTTGTTGTTGGCTCGTTTTGATGTAGAATATTGTTGGACTAATAGTTTTCTGCATGTAACTATAGATATTTAAATAAATAACTTAATAGTGATTCAAAATTTGGTTGACTTCTTAAACAGCCAACAGTATCAACAAAACAGATGGTGCGGGGTCTCTTTATCCCTTACTTTGGTAAATTCATTTTAATGTCACTGAGAAAATGTGGTTTAATGATTATCCTTTACATTGCAAACTTTTCTTTCATAGAAGATATAATGACGATACCTGTATTCAATTTGACTTACTGTTTATTAATGCGAGCCATATCAACAGCAACATATTGGATGTGGTGTTGTGGGGAAAGAGTAATGTTTAGTTGATCAATGAGATGACAATACTCAGTGTTGAGTATGGATTCATGGGGCCGCCGCTCACGTCTCTTCACAAGATTTAGGATAACAATGGGTGATCCAAATCTCCTGAGTAGTTCATTGAAATGTTTCCCTGTTGAAAATGAAAATACAGTATATACTGTGTCACAAATTATTACTGTATATGTAGTCAATAGGCAAAATGCTAAATTGAAAATAATTTTGAGTTTAAAAGTTTTACGTACTGTAATAAGTTTTATTTTCATTAAAATCTGCAGGTTGACATCTACTTCACTCTTAAGTGGTTTTTGCTATATGCAACATGGCCTTTGCTACTTTTGTGAAGTAATTTTTAGTTTTTGAATTTCATTGCCTTATTGACATTTCCACCTCTAGTGCTAATTTTTCAACTTCTTCACTTGTTTCACATGTCCAAAATCTCTTAATTGACTTTCAATCTATGCTCTTTGCAATTGAAACAGTTAAGATATTGTACTGGATTTAAAGCAAGGACTCTGCAAATGTCACTTATTTCACAGTTCACAATGTCAACTTTTATTCTCCATTTATTTCTCAATGTGAAATTTTACATTAGGCATAAGTTCCACGGCTCTACGAGACACACATTTAGGAATTATTAATAAATTGCTCACTCAGTGCTAAATGGTTCACACACGGTTAAGACAAGCCTATTTGAATGACAGCAACAGCTCTTTTACTCTACTGACACTTGTATAATCTAGTGGCTGATAGTCCACTCAACTGGCAGTACTGTATTGCAAAGAACAAAGAATTTACATCTTTACTGTGACTGCCCTACTACTGCTCTGCTTTTGGATGATGATAAAACCTTGACAATCAGAATAAGTGGTCAAAACATTTAAGCTACTGTATCTTTTTTTTTACTTGCATTTGCTACTGTACTGGCACAATTGATAATTAGTCAGAAACAAGCTGATTGCAGATCCATCCAAGACTGACTTATCAAGATTCTAATGTGCTGTATTTCAACACTCACCTGCAGTTTCTGCATATGGATCCATTACATCAAAAGTAATGGGCGGCTTTGGAACCATCTTGCTCACATCTTGAGACCAGTGTGAAGGAATAGAGCCTCGAATCTATAAAAATCAAGTACAGTATTGTCATACATCTTCATTCATTTATTCATTCATTCATACATACACATCACTAAGAACTCTTTTAACCTGACCAGGATTCGAACCCGTGCCGCCTGAGATCACCCCTAGGCGTACAGGGTACTGTAACTGTAGTGATTACTACAGTTACCATACTACAGTTAGTTACTACAGTTACCATACACTTAAAGTACAACTGAGTTATACTATATGTGTATGGTGCTAGAACTTATCCCTGTGGTACTCCACCAGTAACATTTCTCCAGTCAGATACATTATCTCTGATTACTGTCCTCATTTTTCTGTCATTTAGACAACTTTTCGGCCATGTCAGAAGTCTTCCTGTCACCCCTCCAGAATGTTCCAGCTTCCTTAACAACCTCTTGTGTGAGACTGTCAAAATCCATTTTCAGCTCTTAGATAAATGCAGCCAACCCAACCATCTATTTCCTTTAACATCTCTGCAGCTCTATCATAAAACCCAAGTAGATTTGCTACACAGGATCTTCCTGTTTGCAAGTCATATTGTCTATCTGTTATTATATCATTCCTCTCCAGGTGCTCCACCTATTTAGTTGCAATTATTATTTTAATGTTTTGACTACTACATTCGGTAACGATACAGATCTGTAACTAAGAGGGTCCTCTCTGTTAGCATTTTTGTAGAGTGGAACTATGTTTGTTTTTTCCCATATTCAGTATCTGCCAAGACTCCCATACACAAAGACACCTGAAAAATTAATTGAAGTAGAGTGCTCAACTCTGAGAACCCAAGGTGAAACTCCATCTGGGCAAACTGCTTTGTCTCTACTTAGCTCCTTGAGCATTTTGTCCACTGTCTTGAGATACCTCTATGTACATATAGTGTGTGTGTGTGTGTATTATATATACAGTACATGTCATATGTGTGTGTATTATATATACATTACATATCATATTAACAAACCTGTACAAATGAAGTAAATCTGCCCAGATGGAGGGATGCTACATGGGCATCAAACACCAGCTGCTCCGTCTCAACTTCATTTGCTACATCACCCTGAGAACCAACACAGATCATCTTATTAATAAACATATAATATTAAAAATATAATGATTACATATAGATGTTTTGTCATCTCAATAAATACATGGTTAATAAAAGGTAAAAGGTCCTTTAAAAAAGGCAAACTGGATAATCTTTAACTTTCAAATTAATAAATTTCAAACAGTATTTTCACAAAGGAGTTGGCAGTGTGATTTTCTAATTTGGTTTTAGCTAGTTTTCAAAATACAGTAAACTATAACACCAACAACTGAATATAAAAGCCAACCTAGTCAACAAATACCCACCCACATGAGAGAGAGAGAGATATACTTTCCATCTCACTCTGTGGTTATGACTCCACACACAAAACAAAGCAGCTGCTCTAAAAACCTTATACAGTACTGTATATATAATTGTATCAATGAATTGCATCCAACTATCTTTCTAATTCTATTATAATATCATAACAGATAGGAATTAAGAGGGTACAGTTAGAATTTAATTAACATACCACACGCTAGGTGTGGCAGTGAGCAATAAGCAGCGATATGTTCATTGTAAAGTTTTGAGGTTGTCTATTTTGGCCACCTGAATCTAGGTTTTTTAAAGAGCCATGGCCAGAATCAGTGAGACACACTGATTTCTAATTGGCCTGTGAGCTACCAAGATCCCGTGGAGTCTGGCACTGAATGGTGTTTTGTGTGGAACATGTGGCTCACAGTCATGGGATTGACTGAGAAGCCTGAACTCAGGAAATATCTTTAAATTAAAATATGTTTTCTTACCTCAAAGTTGGCCCCTCGTTTAAGGAACCTTGTGCCTGCATAACGACAAGATCTTCGTGCAATCAGAGTCAAAAAGAAAGATCGTCCATACACGGATATGTTGCTCTGCAAAGAAATCGTTAAATAATTAAAGAGAGATAAATAAAAAGTAAGAGTGCAACTACTAGAATAAATCATATTGGAGGTGGTCATGATTGACTGATGAAACTTTGAAAAATATTTTGCAACTTTAGCATGAATATGGCAGGTTAATGAACTGCACAAAATTGAATATACATTTGAATACCTTGACATAAATCCAAATATAATTATACAGTACTTTCTTACTCTTAGCCCATTTTGATTAAATAAAGCCACATTATAAGAATACAAACGTTTACTAGAGTAACTCTTTACCTGTGCAACAAAGCCATGGGTAATGGGTAAAATCCAAGCTGGATGTAAGCAATTTTCAACTGGCTTTAAGAGGTACGAGTTCCATACGTATTTGTTGTTGGGTTTATTACGTATTCCATACGAGATAAAAGGCTGTTTCTTGTTTCTTTTATATGAAGGTGAGGTTTTACACCGACTGTCAGATGCATCTGTAGTAACTTCAGGGCCACTGCTATTCACTTCTTTATTTGACAGCGAGCTGGAAACAAAATATATTCTTTGTGCTGTGTACAGCTAATTTGTGAGTACTGGTATACGTATATTATTCTGCCACTCCCTTGGTAGTAATGAGATGACAAATACATGGTACTGGGAGATGACAGACTAAAAATAAAAGTAAAAATTCAAGTCATAATTTACATAATCCTTCATAGCACAAAAATGAGCTATTGGGATACTACATAATATAAAAACCTATTTACCTTGTCACTTTGCCAGCCTCCTCATTTGAATCCTTAGAGTTTACAGACAAATTCAAAAAGTCTTCTGCTTTTTCTGTTTCACCCACTGAAAGATAAATTACTATACTCCATATTTTATCATTGCAATACAAACTTAATATTGGATTATAAATTATAATACTAGATTAGGTATTATAATAATGAATTAAAACTTATAAAAATGAATTATAAATTATTATATTTGATTATTATACTGGATTAGAAACTATAATACTGGATTATAAATTTAATATAATTAGAAATTATAATATGGTTGGAGATTTAAAGTCAAAGACAGATTCATGTAAGACAAAAATACAGATTTGTAAGTACAGAAAATTTGAGAAGTATTATAATTATTTTAACTTTGAACACTAAAAGGTGTAGGATTGATTATATTGTACTGTAATAGTTTTAGACTAAAAGTATTTAATACTTCAGCACAATTTGAAGCCAAACCCTTGACTGCTCCACAGTTAATGCAGTGCTGGAGCCAGCACTGCACATCATTTAATACTTGTGCTTAGATCTGCATTATTTAGAAGTAAAGCTGGGTTTATAGTTAATTTTCCCCTGTCTAATATATTGGGAAAACCTAGTTCACTACTCAGATCTAGTGACAATGATAAATAAATCTGTAGTAGTATATGTGAACACACACTATCAGATGATGAAATAAGTTACTAATGGTGATATAAGCCAAAGTGATGGAGAAAGCGGTGGCAGGCAAGAAGCCACTGACAATAATTTTTTTTAGTTACCACATGGAGCAAATTTGGTGATACGAGGCTACTGTAGCTGATACAATAACTCTTTTTTGGAGGTTTAAGTGATCAAAGCAGCAGATGGTAACAGTAAAAAGAACTGTATATTGTCAAAAGGAACAAATTTGGTGTTACAAGCTACAGAATCTGAAGAAAAAAGTGCTAATTTTAGTTTTAATGATCATAGGTTATGAGTGGAGGTTATGATCATAAATGTGATATGATCCATTTGAGGCTTGAAATTTTAGTTTTCTCTTACTATATTTAATGACATTTTTAATACAAAAAGCTATTCTAATTCCATATCTACCATGAAAGTATATAAAACAAAAACTAAATTAAAGTTTTGAGTGCTCTAATTTTGTTAGAGCACTCAATACACTGTGAAGGGCACTGTGTAACAAAACAGCCCTTTGTAGCCAAATGTAATTTTGCCGTTTCTTTTAGTCTGATAATTGTACAAGACTCGAAAATGCAATAAAATACATGTAACATAAACGGTGTGGGTGTATACGTATGATTTAGCCTTGATTCAGCTGCTAGTTGCCAGGACTTGACATCAATCACTCACACATGCGGGGTGTGCTGCCTTATTATTTTTGCACAATGATGAGTTCAAAAACTTCTGAATTTCTGACCAGTTCAGAAATTCAGAAGTGGTTAGACAGTGGTTATAGAGAATGGTCATTCCTGCCTATGGGCAAAAAAAAAAATATATATATATAATTTTTCATTATAGAATTATTAGTTTGTATGTAAAATGTAAGAAAAACAGGAAAATAAATAAGTAAATATTTATCAATTTACTGGATGGAGGCACTCTGAAAGGTTGCACATTAGCTACATAGTCTGGAGTCTGTCAACATATGATATCTTGAGGTTATCTTGAGATGATTTCGGGGCTTTTAGTGTCCCCGCGGCCCGGTCCTCGACCAGGCCTCCACCCCTCAGGAAGCAGCCAGTGACAGCTGACTAACACCCAGGTACCTATTTACTGCTAGGTAACAGGGGCATAGGGTGAAAGAAACTCTGCCCATTGTTTATCGCCAGCGCCTGGGATCGAACCCAGGACCACAGGATCACAAGTCCAGCATGCTGTCCGCTCGGCCGACCGGCTCCCATGATGCTGACACTGACATACCTGATTTACCTGAGGGGCCACTAACACTAGTGTCCTCGACGAGGACAAGAAGCCGACGGCTTCTCGAAGGTCTCTCCATTTGCCTTGATGAAATACACTAGTATGTGAGAGAGAACTCCTGTTTTCTTCTCGGATGTTTCACAGATTGTTTACCACTTGTTTCTCTATTTACAAGAGTATGTGTGTTGAATAACTTGATAAATCACATAATTCAGATAACACATGATAACATCTTAATTGATGATTGGTGTACCTGGTATACCTCATTACAACCATACAGAGTTGTGAAAACCACATGATTATTGGTATACAGTACATATCATGTAATTATGATGAAATTTTATATAATGACAATGACTGCATTCACCTTGTAACATTCATGATGATAACCGCATTCCCATAGAAATGTAACCATGAAACGATAGCAGGATTTTCTTCATGGGTCAAGGTAAACTCCATTACATCCACAGAGAGCTATTATATCCTTATTTGCATCATACATGTAAAAACCAAATAATAATCGTTTAAATTGTCATATAACGATAACCACACTACCCTGTGAATCAACATATAATAATAACCACTGTCTAAGGATTAAAACTGTACTGCAAATGAATTCCTGAGATTATAGTATTTATTGTTAAATACCTTGAAATGTGATGAACTGTGATACGTATGCAAATCTCAGTCAACAAATCGGTTGACCAGAGATATGCAAATGCCAGTCAACATATTGGATGAACAGTAATATGCAAATGCCAGTCAACATATTGGATGAATAGTGATGTACAAATGCCAGTCAACAAATGGGATGAAATTATCTATTCTAATATACACACAAAAAGAAACCTTACAATCAGCAGTTGGTGTCTTTAAGTGTGCCAGCACTTCCAGAGGTACATCTCGAGGTGGGGCCATGTTATACTGGAGGCTGTGTGTTAGGTCATAACTGTAACTGTAAAAGAAGGAATTATGTATATTATTTAAACTAAGTTAAATATTTTGTAAACCTACGGTGAAATTTTTAATGAATAAGTTATCCCTGTTAAGAGAATAAAGAATAGATGTCCTGAGCAAGAAAAATTTTAAATAATAAAAAACTTTTATTATTCACTTTTATTTATTATATAAAAACTATTTGTTATATAAAAACTTTTATTTATTATATAAAAACTCTAGGGACCCGGAGACTCCCTTGGAGCCTCTGGGTCTCCCCCAAGAAAAAACATTAAACATGAAAGTGTCATATGACAAAGATTATGTAGAAAATGGAACACCACACATATAGCCTTTATCCTGTAACTGCACTTGGGTAATAACACACACACACATGCAAACAAATAAAAAAAACATATAACTCAAAAAATGGCCACATGTAACTACAACTGAGCAAAATTGGTTAGCCATGTGACTAACACACAACAGTGAGTTTTTGTACAGACTCCAGTATGTAAGACTATCAGTGCTGTGGAATATACTGCACTGTATCCACGGGCCCTAAAAACATATACAGTACAGACTCCAGAATGTAAGACTATCAGTGCTGTGGAATATACTGTACTGTATCCACGGGCCCTAAAACTACATACAGTACAGACTCCAGTATGTAAGACTATCAGTGCTGTGGAATATACTGTACTGTATCCACGGGCCCTAAAAATACGTACAGTACAGACTCCAGTATGTAAGACTATCAGTGCTGTGGAATATACTGTACTGTATCCACGGGCCCTAAAACTACATACAGTACAGACTCCAGTATGTAAGACTATCAGTGCTGTGGAATATACTGTACTGTATCCACGGGCCCTAAAAATACGTACAGTACAGACTCCAGTATGTAAGACTATCAGTGCTGTGGAATATACTGTACTATATCCATGGGCTTTAAAAACACATACAGTAGATATA
This sequence comes from Procambarus clarkii, assembly GCF_040958095.1. Taxonomy (NCBI): domain Eukaryota; kingdom Metazoa; phylum Arthropoda; class Malacostraca; order Decapoda; family Cambaridae; genus Procambarus; species Procambarus clarkii. Next base: position 26,928,978 of record NC_091186.1, read on the forward strand.
TGATTCAAAGAGCAGAGAATTCTGTTTGCAAGGTAATTACAGTACAGTATTTATATTTTTCCTTTAACTTTGAACTCAACAGAATAATTCCACCAACCTGAAATAAAAATTGGAAGAAAGATCAATGTTCTGAAAGAGTCGCACATATTTTGGCTCGTCATCATGGTGTTTACGAACAGATTCATGAGGAATATATATCATTGTCGTGTCCTCAACCTGAAAAAAATTTACAGTATTCTCTCTTTACTAACCTCTGAGCATGATAGTTGCTAACTGCTGAAATATATTCAGTTTGTGACTTAGAGGAAGCAGTAAGACAGTCAAGTGCAACCACTCAAACTAGTTAATATGCATTGTCATAAATGTTTATGTGTATTAATTCTGAAACAATATTTTATATAACAACTTGTGTAACAAAATTAATTTAAAACAATCAAATCGAGCAGAGAGATCTCTTTAATTAATCTGTGTAAACAAATATTTTAATTTCACACAAAAAAAGACACCATACCTTATAAATGGTGTGTAAGCCTATCACGGCCACTTTTCTTCGTTTAGTCACCAAGATAATGTAATAACCCTCTAAGAACCTTACAAATCCAACAATTCCAAATGCTGACACAGTTCGGGATAGTCCAAACATCTGTCGCTGACCAGATTGTGCTCGATTTCCTTCGTTGATCATGGATAACAATTCTTTAATTTGTCTTTGGCTATATTCCACCTGTAAATTGGTGAGATATGCAAGTATAAAGCTAAGAATCTGGTCTTGAACACATTTACATAGTTATTTCTCAAAATGTTAAGGAAAACTGCTTACAGATCTATGAATAAGTAAAAGATACAGTATAGCATTCACTGGCTGGCTGTCCCCTGACACAATGAATTACAGTACAGTACTATTATTATATACCTTATGTCACCCATTAAGTAAAATACAAACATATGAGGAAATTAGTGCTTAAAGTGTTACAGCAACATAAAATCTAAAGGAAGGGCACAATAAGTTAAAATCATTAAAAAGTGCATAAATTCCTCACCTTATCATCAGTAATATTTAAAGAGTGAGGCTCTGTACGGTCAATTTTCAACACCCTGAATTTTGTTTGAGTGTTGTTGGAGCCAATCAGATACAGTCTCTGAAATACATTATACCTTAAATGTGATAATCATCTTAAATCTAATTTCTGATAATAAAAGACTAACTATACAAACACACAATCCATGATATTTTGGAGGTTACATGCAGTTGTTTTTAAGGATACATATACAGGTATCTACTGTGGTTATTGACCAGGATTGGCAACAGTAGGACTGAAATTTTGACATTGGCACCTGTCTTAATGCTTCATAAGGCCCTATGGGGTCATACAGGCTTTAAAGAGCACAGGAGATAACTACAGTATATATAACTTAAAGTGACTTCCCAGGTGAAATCATAAATAAAACTCAACCACCAACCAAACCCTCTTTGACCTCCACAAGTGACTGTCAATGATCAGTTAGGCCACCAGTCTGCCTACTCCCCACTACCACTATATAGCACAACTACACACACAAAACAAATGTATCTGACTCCAGCCAAAATTTTTTATTAAAATATATTATGATTTTAGGCGCTAGGCCAGGTGTTGAAACCTGTTAGTTATTCAGTACTGTGCCTAACTAATTAATAAGGAATTGAGGGTGAAATGCCCCCTTTTTTTGGCTCCATCCCAGTAGCGTCCTTGAACTTAAGCACTAGCCATTACTGGTGAGACTAGTCAGTGCCACATACCCTTAACGACTTTCATTCCCCCTACCCACCCTACAGGGCGTGGAACACAAAAGGATCGAACATCAACTTAATACTGAGGAAACCTGCCTAAATGCAAAGGAAGGAGCACACAAGATGCCTGAACTCACACAAAGAAATGTTTTGTAAAAGTGTCAATCTATAAAACAAACACTCTCTGACACCTACTAAACAAGCAGGCCACCCTTGGTCCAGATGACAAGCCTGAAAAACAGAATCCTCCTGAGGAGCCACTACATAATGAGTGGGGAAGGAAGAGAAAAGGAAAATGCCCCAACACTTTGATAAGGTACCATGCCCACTATAGAGCAGGAGCTGATCCAATAGGAAGAAAAAATCCATACAAGAAGCACAACCAGTCGACAGGAAGGACCAAAGGCAATATCAACCAGAGAGGTTCCTCCTAAACTGAGTGAGGAAAGGTGTCACTGCTCAGCGAGAAAGAACTTACTGTATCCCCAAGTTGTCTGGCCAGCAAAGGCACAAGACAGCATCACAGAAATAGCCCTAAACTCAAGCAATGTGGGGATAACAATAGCTAAAACCAATATTGGAAAACAACAGAGAGCCACTACAAACACCTAGACTGAACTTCCACAAACAACAAATCCACCAAGGGCCAGATTTACGAAGCAGTTATGCAAGTACTTACGAATGTGTACATCTTTCCTCAATCTTTGATGGCTTTGGTTACATTTATTAAACCGTTTACAAGGATGAAAATTTCCCAATAAACTGTTGTTATTGTTATAAACAGCCTCCTGGTGCTTCAGAGCTCATTAACTCTTTAATAATTGTAAACAAAGCTGCCAAAGTTTGAGAAAAGATGTACAGGTTTGTAAGTACTTGCATAACTGCTCGTGAAACTTATTCAGGAATAAGAAAACTTATTCTAACTTATTTAGGAAGAATTTAGGAGAGAATAGCCATGAGAACTGTTGAGAGGGCATGAAGGAAAAATGCAGAGAAAGCAAACTTCAAAGGTTCCAGAATTGAGGCACACCACAAAGGTACATCCCATTCCTTTCTCCTAGCAAAACTTCAAGCAGCAAAGTCTGATTCTGAGCTGAGCTTTGCTCACAGCACCAGGAAATAGGGCCCTGAAACTCATAATTAGCACAACCTCTGCACACAACTTATGGTCAGAGGAAATGCTGTTCATATATCTTCAAGTCACAAGTCTCTGTGAATACTGGAGATGTTGATTGACCTATCACCAGGCAGAGTGAGATGGGCTCATTACCTCGACCACAGAAATACCAGCCTGCGACTTGGTGGCTGATTAAGCAAGTTAATAGGTTAGTTGCTAAGTAGTTATCAGTCTATTTCGGTAGTTAAGCGCGGTCCAAATATTTCTCAAGAGGAAGTTTGAGTCTTGTAGCCTCCTTACATTACATTTTTAATGGCAATTTTTTAATTTGCCACTTTTAATGGCAATTTTTAAATTGCCATAAATTCCATTTATGGCAGTTTACCTCAGAATTGAGGTGATCTTTGATCATCATGTGCTTCCCACCTTGTAAAGGAGGCAATAAATAATTGCAATTGCCCTTGTTCCTGGAAGACAATGAGAGTATCAGGGGTGCCTGGTGTTGGCTAGTCTGACCAGTAATGGCCTTAAGCACAAGGATGCTACTGACAAGGTAGCACAGAAAAAACTTACCCTAGCATGAAACAACACTGAAGTTCTAGATATTTAATCTAAATACAATACTCACCGACTTTGTCTCATATAATGCCATTTTCTGTAGTCCATTTATGATTGGGAAAAACTGGATATTGTTTTCGTACTCCATTTTGTTCTCTCTCACCATTTCTGAAGAGTTAAATGCTCATGATACTATAAACCACATACTCATTGACTGATTGATTGGATTTATACATCAGATCATCATTTATTTATACATATATAATTATTTTGACATTAATATATTTTACCATACCTTGCAATATATTTTACTTTGTGATACTACCTATATTACCTTGTGAGTAATATATTTTACTCACCTTCAACCTGCAATGCCATTTAACAGATTTGAAAAGTATTAATTTGATTTTTATACCTTGCTGAGAATGCTGTCTTGATTTTCCATAATTGGGGACGGGAAGCCTATTAGGTTTATCAACGTCCTCCCCTAGGTCAACTCTGAAAGTACTCACCTAATTGTGTTTGTGGGGGTAGAGCTTTAGATCTTTGGTACCACCTCTCAATTGTCAATCAACTGGTGTACAGGTTCCTGAGCCTATTGGGCTCTATCATATCTATATTTGAAACTGTGTATGGAGTCTGCCTCCACCACATTACTGCCTAATGCATTCCATTTGTTTACTACCTTGACAATAAAAAATTCTTTCTAATGTTTCTGTGGCATATTTGGGTACAGTACTTTGTTTCTACAGTTCCCTTGTTCATGTTCCACCCATGCTAAATTGTGTTTGACATTGGTAGCATGGGTTTGGCTAAGTGTTTCCTCAACTGTGAGTTTGGTGTATAAATTTCTGGTGTGCCCCCCACTTGGATTATTGCATCCAAGCATGGAAACCTCATCTTCAGAAAGACATAGTTGCATTAGAAAAAGTTCAACACTGGGCAGCAAAATTTATTTATTTATTTATTTATTTATATACCTGTATACAAGAGTTCTTACATTCTTGTACAGCCACTAGCATGCATAGCATTTCTGGCAAGTCCTTAATCCTAATTTTCTCTGGAATACGATCTGCCATATCGTTTAACCACCAGGTACCCATTTTACTGTTGGATCAACAGAGGATTCAGTTAAGGATTGGTGCCCAATAAATCCTCCGCAGCCAGGATACGAACCAGGCCAAAGCGCTCGCAAAACGCCAGGTGAGTATCTTACCACTTCGCTACGGGGACTGCAAATCATTCCAGAATTAAGTCATCTCCCATACCAGGAATGGTTGAGGGCCACATGGCTAACACCACAAACTAGGCATGACAGGGCTGATTTCATTGAAACTTTTAAAATACTGAACTATTTGGACGATGTTGATCAAGACAATTTCTTCAAAAGGTCAGATGTAACACAAACAAGAAGCAACAACTTCGAACTCAACGAGCCACAATGTAGGACTGAAAACAGCCTCCATGTACATTACTCCATAAGGTAATAGTCTATGCCTGTCATCCTTATGTATCACCTTTTTTTTGTATTAATTGTTATTTTCCTTGAACGTTCTCATTTTGTCAGCTTAATTCTCTTTTAGTATGAAGTGTTTTATCCCCTCACACCTTTAGTCAAATTGTTTTCTATATTAAGTTTTGCCCGAAACGCTTTGCATTATAGTGGCTTCATTAGTATTTGTAACTCATGCCCCTACAATTGTACTCACCTCTTTGTGCCATCAGGATCAAACATGGACTCTTGGATCCTGCATATAGAGTACATTACTCTTATGTTCTTTGTACACACATTCTTTAGAATAAGAATTATTATTGTTATTATTACATTATAATAATAATAATAATAAAAATAATAATAATAATAATGATATTCAGGGTCCCGGTAGTACAGTCGGGTTCGTTCAGACTCACAACTGAGAATTTCGGGTTCGAATCCCGGGTGGGTCAGAAATGGTTGGGCGTATTTCCTATCACCTAATGCACCTGTTCACCTAGCAGTAAGTACATACTCAAGAGTTATGTGGGGTTGCATCCTGGGGAGGGTCAGTAATTTGACCCTTGGGGGGGGGGGAGATTTCGATATAAGCTTAACATGTACTGTACATATAAACTGGCTGCCTGTCCCCCTGACACAATGGATTATCAATATAATTAATTGCTGGGGTACAGGCAGCCAGTATATATTTAAGTAACTTTATAAACTATATATATTTTTACCTAAACTTACCATGCAACAGATCATAATTTATTTACACTACTCAACCAACAATGACATTAGCGGCATGAGAGAGGTAATACCTAGAGAAGGAACTATTCATTACAGGAAGGAGGCGGCCAGACGGGTCGACACCTTCCCTACTCACCGTGACGTCATCACAACATACCAGAATTCATTTTTGATAAAACTTTTTAAGATTCCGTATGAATTAAAATTAATTAAAAAATCATTATAATTCACTGTACACAGCTTAGAAAATTATTAAATATTAGAATAAATTTATATATTTGTATTTTGTATTTACACATTTTTTTTTTCTGGCAAGCCTGAAAGCTAAGGGCATTTATATTTATATATTTATTTATTTATTTATTTATTTATGTACAAGAAGGTACATTGGGCTTATGAGAGTACATAACATTGATGTTTTACATTCTTGTAATGCCACTAGCACGCATAGTGTTTCGGGTAGATTATAAATATATTTATAATAATAATAATAATAATAATAATTTTTATTTAGGCAAAGGTACATACATAAAGAGATTTTACAAAGTTTGTTGGCTTTATAGATAAGAGCTAGTACATACAATGCCTAAAGCCACTATTACGCAAAGCGTTTCGGGCAGGAAAAAACACTACTGACTAAAGCTTAAAACTAATGGGTAAAAAGAAAAAAATGCGTTGAGTACAAATAAAAATAGAGGTAAAAGAGGGGGGAACATTGTTGAAAAACAGCACAAATACAATTACAAATTATTACAGAAAATTACATTAAAACAGCGTTGATTTGAAAAACAAAAAAAAAACAAAAAACATACATGGGTTGACAATAGAGAGGTAAGGTAGGTTACAGGGAATTTATTAGGTATAGCTTCGTTTTTAACTTAAACTGGTTGAGAGAGGTACTGTCTTTAACATGGTTGGGAAGGTCATTCCACATTCTGGGCCCCTTGATTTGTAGAGCATTTCTGGTTTGATTAAGTCGTACTCTAGGAATATCAAAACTATTTATTTCTGGTGTGGTGCTCATGGGTTCTGTTACAACCTTCTATGAAGCTTTTGAGATCAGGATTGGCATTATATTTATAATTCAGTGTTCGTGTATCCTATGTTTGTATGTATTTTTGCCTAAATAAATATATTATTATTATTATTATTATTATTATTATTATTATTATTATTATTATTATTATTATTATTATTATTATTATTAACCATGTTCACTACAAACTACATTCATCACTGTAACTATCTTCACTACACATATATAGCTGATCATTGAAACGTTCAAAATTCTGAACAATTTGGAGGATGTTGATCCGGACAACTTCTCCAAAAGGTCAGATGTAACACAAAGAAGGAGCGACGGTTTCAAGCTCAACAAGGCACACTGTAGGACTGATAACATGAGATGCTTTTTCACCCACAGGGTTATTAACCCATGGAACCGCCTACCCGCCCAAGCTGTAAATGCTAAAACTCTGCTGAGCTTGTCCAGCTTTAAAAAATTATCAGGACTAATGGGGAAGGCCTCTGAGAAGCTGCCGGCTTCCTGTCCTCGTCGAGGGCACTAAAGGTGTTAGTGGCCCTCAGGTAAATGTAACGTGCCGCTACCCTAATCTATATGGAGGATTACAGAGCGAAGATCAGAAACTATATAGCTTTAAGTTCTTCTAATATCTCGGTCTCGCAGGATGGGGATATCAGGCTAATTCTCGACTTACACTCGAGAATTCCGGGTCGAATCCCAGGCGGGACAAATTGTTGGGCGCATTTCCTAGTACCTAATGCACCTGTTCACCCAGCAGCTGAGCTAGTCAGCTTGTTATAGGCTGGCTGCCTGTCCTCCGACACAATAAATTAATTTATATTATAATTTTATGCGTTAACTTATATTATTAGACAAGTTTACCCTTCAAATTAAAAAGTTTTGATGTTTTCTATATCAAGTAGTTAGTATTTCACTCACTAGATGACGTTAGGTTAGCTAGCATGTGGAGGCGTCATCAGGTATCATGATAAACTGTGTATGTTAAGGAAATGTTTCGTGTCTGACTGGTCACTACTGGCTGGGTGTTGTTATTATGGTGACGTGATCGTCCGTCTGGGAGGTCAGTCTCTGGGTTAAGCAACAACAATCCAACAATTACACCCATTATTCTTGTTACATGTAACAACACAAATGTTAGCTATTTGTTTGTTTCCGGGTGCGCTTCTTTCACAGTTACAAGTTCAATTGCTTAAGAGTTGAAGGCGCAACAAATTGTTTTATTTAGAAAAAGAACTTTACAAATAATTCCTGTTGTTGGGGACGTTTTCCTAGACTTGTATGGAGGTTTGCCCCAAGGTGGAGCTGACCTTCTCGAGGATGCAACCCACAACAGTTGTCTTACTTAGGGTACCTATGTCCTATAAGGGGACCCTAAAGCCAAGGGGAATGGCATTTAATCCCCAATGGTCCAAGTAACTTGGCACCATACTTTTACCTGAATATAATTTTCGAGGCCACTAATAGTAGTGGCCTCGATGGGCACAAGAAGATGGCAGCTTGTCAAAGGTTTCCTCCCCATTTGTCCTGATGATTTTTTCTAGATCGATTTTAAAGTTCAACAGTTTTGGCATTTACAGCTTCTGTACGATACACTACGATCCTAAGTTTTGTACTAAATGTAGTGCAGTATTACTTTTTTTTTTATCTATGTACCATGAATGTGACTAACTTTCCCAAGTCTCTGATAGCTGGTAACTTTATCCTATAAAAGAGGCATAGCAAGTTAGGAGTAAGAGATTGATCCCTATTGTAAGATAATATTACCTCTGTTCTGTGGCATGGCAAAATTCGGTAATCGATGACAAAACGGCACGCAAGAAGATGAAGACTTATGACATTTCAGTCTGTCCTGGACCATTATTGATTGTGACGATCAACTTGATAATGGATCAGGACGGACTGAAATGTCGTCGTCTCCATCTTCTAGCGGTGTGGTTTGGTTATTATATCTTCAGCCGCATTGTTGTGACTCATCATTTGCATTTTTAGTAATTCTTCAAATATATTGAATTTAGCAAAAAAATTTGTTGGTATGGACTCTTGATCTTTCTTAGATGGGCTGGCAGTGACACCACATGGTCCTCTCAAAACACATTTGTGTCGACACATTGGCACAGTCGTGGCTTTTACACACTAATTCTCATAGATCCGAACACGTGTTATAATAAAAAACATTTATTGAACTTTAATGTGTACCTTTTACAAGAATTCATTCTAGCAAGGTTGCACTACCACATTTGTAATTTGCAGTAAAGGTGGAGGAGGAGGAGGGGGAAGGGGGCAGATCTTGGGTGGCATGGGCAACTACCTGTATTTTCTTCTTCCTACACTCTCCCTCTCCTCTCCTCCCCTTCTCCCCCCTCCCCTCTCACTACTCTCCCTCTCTTTCCCTCTTTCCCTTTATTTCCCTCCCTCTCTCCTGCCCCCATTCCTTTCTACCCTCCTCTTCCCCCTACCTTTCCCCTTTGTCCCTCTCCTCTCCCCACACCTTCCCCTCTCCCCATCCTCCATGTAGCCCTCCAGGTCTACCTATAATTTCTGTACTCTTAATGTTTATTCAACAGCATGGTTGAGAAAGAACGAGTGCAATGCAGGAAGTGCCGCAAAGTGCTCCTCTTTAAGGATGAATTTTGTCTTCTTGATGCCCATAGCCAGGAGTACCATGATACTGGTTAGTTTCACTCATTTTCTCATCATTTCATAACTTATATGAATATGATTTATTAAGGATCAAATACAGTATATGTATGTCAGTTTAAAAGTACTTAGTGCAATAATTTGAAGAGGTAACAAGAAGTTTGCCCCATTTCCTTTTAAATTTTGATAGCTAGCTGCACATTTCTGGTCGCTGTTGAGGAATTTAGGCTAAATTGTTTGGGTTAAGGTCAGACTTGAGTTGTTAAGTTATTTAGTTTTAGATTAGATGTGAATTGGAAAGGGAATGATTTGTCATATAATTGTGAAGAATGCTAGCAATTTTATGAATTGGCATTATCAGACATTAGTAAGAGCATAGAATTTGTTTACAATAATACAGCAGTTAGGTATAATATTCTGAGATGCAGTCTCATCTTGCATGCTTTATTTGTTACGATCATTGGACTGGAACCCATGGTCTGTGGTGCCCAGCATGTGCCCAGAACTGAAGACCTCGTATCACCAGCTGGAAGGAACAGAACACAGACTCAAAGACTTGTGACACCCTGCTGGGAAGGCAAAGGGGGCAGAACTCTCTAGGGCCTCCAAAATCTCAGTGAGCCAAAAAAAGGAAAAAGTGGCTCAAGTGCCTGAGGATCAGTGACGTTACTTTAATTTACTTTAATATTTAATATTCCACAATATTGTGTGAAATGTTCTGTGTAAAATATCAAGGTTGCCTAAAACAGTGTTTCTTCTAATGACCATGGACTTTTATCTGGCTGCCACAGTATGCTAGTTGCACTGAATCAATACAAGTTTTATGTTGGATGCCAGTTGTTATTTTGGGCACAACTGACAACCCGCAGGTCACAATATTTACCCCTAGGCTTATACAAATATATTTTTGAATGTTAGATAGTTTCTATTTCCAAGTTTTCGTATAGATTTTGATGCCTTAGCACTGTATTCACAACTTACTGACTTGCTGTAGAGTACAGTATATTACTTGCTATTTAACATTAAAGATTAATATATGCTTGATACATTTAGAACATTTTCAGTGGGAAATATGAGTGGGGAGTCTGGAAGCTGTTGCCCATCAGTGATGGAACACAACTGCCTGTATTTATCAGAGGAATCTTTCCCAGCCTTCATATTGACAGCTGTAAACGAAGTAAGTTTTGTATTTTGGAAATCATGGCAGGTTAAGATTAATTATGAGCTGCTTATTTTCTTCTTTTATTTCTTAGACAATATAATACGCTACATAATTGAATTGTACTGTAAAGAATTAAAAACCCTAACATTGAATTTTTTTCTTGCAAAAGTTCTCACATTTTATGGTTAACAAATAGGTAAAATGGATCTATAGGCACAATCAGAAAATGTTGTATGAACATCAGAATTCTAAGGATGTTATATCCTCTCCGCAAGTACTGTATAAGAAATATATAACCTCCACTTTCGTTTCGGCAATATCTTGAGATGATTTCGGGGCTTTAGTGTCCCCGCGGCCCGGTCCTCGACCAGGACCTCAAGAAAAAAATTGACTACTACCTACAAGAGGGGCCATGCCAATTGGGTTATAGTGGATGTGAGAGTCTGCAGGCCACTCCAGGCAGCAGTCTGTTGGATTCTCACATACCAAGCCTGGCCACAGGTTTGGCTTGAGGATTAAATCCAGATGCAAACCACACACATGACATCACACAACTGCCTGTGGGTGTCAGATGACATTATGGCCATGTAATTCACCTAATTCAAATTACATCCTGTTGGATATAAATACTGTAGTGAGATGTACTTAGGATTTAGTGTTGAGGTGCCAAGTTTGTCACATCTTAACAATGATAAAACTCTGTATGCATCAGTCAATCTCGGTACTGTACCAAAATAACCAATGCAGCTACATATTCATATCTGATACCATATTCATACATGTAAGTTGGAACTCATTGTTGGTCAACCCTCAGCATAATGTTGGCTGAAGGAGTCTATTTTCAGGCAATGCACAACATAACAGCTATTACAAAATTTAAAATTAGTTATTTCTTAATTACTTTCTAATATCCAGAAAATAATAAGAATCTTGTTTCATGATGTGTAATATTAGTACTACTGTTCATTAATTAATCTTTAATTATAACATTTATATGCTTTTTTGTATTAAAGATTGACTTGGCAGCTGATGAACAGCATTTCTATATTAAAACCTTCTTATTTAATATTCTTATGCATTTTCATCAATCATTGAACTTTATAGTGATGTAATCCAAAATACAGTATTAATTACAAAGCTTGAATGGTTAAGCATCCCAGATGCGACCTTGGCTGGTTATAAGAGGAAATGTTATTAGTTAAAGTAATAATTCTTTAATATAACTTGGGTGGTGTTTGTAATGTACAGTATTAATACAATGGATGAAATTCCTGCAGAGTTCTTGGACTAAGGGGAAAATAAACTGCCCAAGTTGTCAGGCTCGTCTTGGATCATTCAACTTTGTGTCTGGCAGTCAGTGTGCCTGTGGCTCTCATGTTCTCCCACAGGTTCATATACTTAGATCTAAGGTATGTTAATGAATGGCATTGCATCCATATGTTATTCCTTAAAATGGTACAAATTGTTGCCCTGGATAATTTGCTTAGTTCTATGTCCCCTTGTTCATGCACCACTCATTTAAAAAAAAAAAAAAAAAGTCCTTGTTATTTCCTGTCAATTCCCTTGAGAATTTGTGTTGTAATCATATCTTCCCTACCACTTTCATCTTTTAGTGATTATTATAGTTTTCCCAAGTCATTCCACTAGGAAGGGGTGGGAAATTTTATCAACAATCTCTAACTTTTTCTCCCAGGAGTATTTGGGTACTTGGTTATAAATTAATTAATTAGATCATTTTACGTCGAAAACTAATTGAGCAAGACTTCAGATAAGCTGTGGGAGGGAGATCACTCAGCCTGCTAATGGGGGGGGGGGTTCAAAAGTCATCAGCTCTTGTACCTACATTTGTTAATACTGAACCTCTGCACACTGCACACTCAATTTACATGACAACCAGCTGGTGTACAAGAACTAAGTTAATTCTGGAAAATATTTTTGAGTTAATATTGTTCAAATGTGTTCCCTGATGACAGGAAATAATAATAAAAAATACAGTAGCTTACTTTAGGTAAGGTGGTGAGAATAACTCGCAATGATGTCACAATTCATGAGTGTTCATGGAGCAGACACTCCCGAGAAGTTTACCCGGGCCAGACATGTGGTGGGAATTGCCACGAATATATTGATACTATATATTGACACCATACAATTAAAAAAATGTATGGGTTTTTATTTCATAGGTATGTGGAATGCTAGTTTGTTTATAGTGGGACAAATATTGCCTTGAAGGAATATGCAAAGTTTCACTAGAATTTATTCAAAGGATTTGTGTTTTGATGTTCTAAATTTTTTTCCTTACAGGTCGATTGGATGAAAATAGGTGAAGCATTGCCTCGTCCTGTGTCATTTCCTGATCGTGCTGTTGCTCTATCTTCTGTCACATTACCCTTTGAGGTGAACTCATCCATGTGTACTTACGAAGATGCTGCCAGTGTTGAAGCTGTTGCTACCCGTCCTTCTGGAGAAAACATCAACAGTGGTTGCTCTCCAGCTCAGCAAACTGCCTTGAAAACAAACTTTAATGGTACTTAAATAAATTTTCTATATTCTTTTATGGCAATTTATTAAAACCATTTTGCTAACAGGGAATTTTGGACTTGAACCAGCTGAAAGAAAAAAGCTTAATCTTTTCCTATTTCCACTAATTGGAAATAGGAAACTATCAAACTAATTTATTTTAACTATCAACTTCACTAAATTAAAAAGCAATATTTATGGTAAAATACTACAGTCAGCCTTAAACCTGTGTGGTTCTAGAAAACTTTGTGCAGCAAAATTTAACAATGAAGTCAACTGTATATAAGACAACTAAGGATGCTTTCTAAAAACATCCAAAATTTCTTTTTTTTTTCCAAGCTTCCCTCAATAAAATACTGAACCGAACATTGTTACTAAATGCTTCCAATACTGTCCGAGCACAAAAACTACATAATGAAGTGCAGGGCGTTTGGAGGGTGCAGGGAAGTATCAATGTAAGTGAAGTGCACGGAAAACAAGATAATTAAGAGAAGTCACAAGGCCAGTGCATAGCATTTGGCATCACTGAAGAAAAAAGTTGTTCAAACTACATGCATCAAATTGTGTTCCATTAAATCTCTCCTTGTGCATTAAAAATTTGTGTACATTCAATTCCAAATTGTATCGCTGCAAATTCATGCAATTCAAGGGATGACATAGCAGCATACCGATTTTTTCTGTAATGAAATAAAATATTTATGTTTTAAAGCTGCATGTATCTACAGTACAGGTATTTTATTGTACCAAAAAATATTTATAAACCTCGTCTAAAGTATGTTGAAGTATTTATAAAGACTTCAACTCTTTCAGTGTCCATAAATCACGTATAAACAAAATTATAGTACACTATCGCAACTTCATAAACATTTTCAGAATAAAATTTTTGTAATTTTCCACCGACCTAAACTTACTTGTAACGGTATTTTAATATAAGTGCACCAATATAAATAAATAAATAAATAAATAAATAAATAAATATATATTTATATATATATATATATATATTTTATATATATATATATATATATATATATATATATATATTGGTGTATACTGGCAGCAGGTTTTCTTTCAAACATGTTTCATTGAATATGACCGCATATTCTGTATTTATTATTTTCTGGTTTAGGGCTTCTATCCCTCTAACTATTTTCTTAGCATCAGGGCTTAATTGGAATAGGAGTTCTCCAAAACTCATTTTCGTACTTTTAAGGTGAAGAAAAGAAGTGATTTACTATAGAGTGTATTACACTTATTTGTATAATTTGCACGACGTTTCGAACCTCCATGGTTCATTCTCAAGTGAACAGATCTTACAATACTAGTTGATTTTATACCCGCATTAGGTCAGGTGATAATACAATGAAGGTGAAAAACATGGGGGGATACATAAGGGATAACCATAGGGGCTGCAGAAGGCTTATTGGCCCATACGAGGCATCTCCTATCTAAACACAAAGATTAATCCAGTGTAATTGGCCTGTTATGTTGGACATTGTCTTCTGTGTTGGCATCGATATGTTCTTGTCTTGTCCTTACTCTCATGGTGGGTAGAGTAAATAGTTCCGTGATTTGGGTGTTCATGGTAGGTCGCTCTATTCTTATGTGAATTGCCTCAAGAATTTGTAATCTTCTTGAATCTTGGGTTTTGTCTATTATGCAAGTATTCTTGTTCAACATTTCTCTTGTTAGAGTAATGTCATGGGCTTGTCTCATGTGATTCCTAGGGGCACCAGATTGAAGATGGCATGTCAGACGCCTCGTCAGCTTGGTCGACGTCATACCTATGTACTTACATTGAAGGTTACATCCTTCGTGGGGGCAAGTGTACATGTATACAATGCTTGACTGCTGTAGAGGGTTCTCCGTCGGCTTCGGGCTGTTTTTGATTAGGAGTTCGGAAGTCTTCTTGGTTTTGTAGAATATTATCAGGTTTATGTTTTGGTTAGGAGTAGTGCTTTTTACTCCTTTACGGATTATTTCTTTCATTATTCTTTCCACTTTTATATGTTCACTGTGCATGGTTGATTTGTAATATAATTTTATTGGGGGTGTTGTGGTTTCTGTTCTAGGTTCTGAACCTAGAACAGAACCTAGAACAGAAACCACAACACCCCCAATAAAATTATATTACAAATCAACCATGCACAGTGAACATATAAAAGAGGAAAGAATAATGAAAGAAATAATCCGTAAAGGAGTAAAAAGCACTACTCCTAACCAAAACATAAACCTGATAATATTCTACAGAACCAAGAAGACTTCCGAACTCCTTATCAAAAACAGCCCGAAGCCGACGGAGAACCCTCTACAGCAGTCAAGCGTTGTATACATGTACACTTGCCCCCACGAAGGATGTAACCTTCAATGTAAGTACATAGGTATGACGTCGACCAAGCTGACGAGGCGTCTGACATGCCATCTTCAATCTGGTGCCCCTAGGAATCACATGAGACAAGCCCATGACATTACTCTAACAAGAGAAATGTTGAACAAGAATACTTGCATAATAGACAAAACCCAAGATTCAAGAAGATTACAAATTCTTGAGGCAATTCACATAAGAATAGAGCGACCTACCATGAACACCCAAATCACGGAACTATTTACTCTACCCACCATGAGAGTAAGGACAAGACAAGAACATATCGATGCCAACACAGAAGACAATGTCCAACATAACAGGCCAATTACACTGGATTAATCTTTGTGTTTAGATAGGAGATGCCTCGTATGGGCCAATAAGCCTTCTGCAGCCCCTATGTTTATCCCTTATGTATCCCCCCATGTTTTTCACCTTCATTGTATTATCACCTGACCTAATGCGGGTATAAAATCAACTAGTATTGTAAGATCTGTTCACTTGAGAATGAACCATGGAGGTTCGAAACGTCGTGCAAATTATACAAATAAGTGTAATACACTCTATAGTAAATCACTTCTTTTCTTCACCTTAAAAGTACGAAAATGAGTTTTGGAGAACTCCTATTCCAATTAAGCCCTGATGCTAAGAAAATAGTTAGAGGGATAGAAGCCCTAAACCAGAAAATAATAAATACAGAATATGCGGTCATATTCAATGAAACATATATATATATATATATATATATATATATATATATATATATATGTCGTACCTAGTAGCCAGAACGCACTTCTCAGCCTACTATGCAAGGCCCGATTTGCCTAATAAGCCAAGTTTTCAAGAATTAATATTTTTCGGCAACCTAACCTACCTAACCTAACCTAACCTAACTTTTTCGGCTACCTAACCTAACCTATCAAGATAGGTTAGGTTAGGTTAGGTAGGGTTGGTTAGATTCGGTCATATATCTACGTTAATTTTAACTCCAATAAAAAAAAATTTACCTCATACATAATGAAATGGATAGGTTTATCATTTCATAAGAAAAAAAATTGAGAAAATATAATAATTCATGAAAACTTGGCTTATTAGGCAAATCGGGCCTTGCATAGTAGGCTGATAAGTGCGTTCTGGCTACTAGGTACGACATATATATATATTAAATATGACCGAAAAAGTAAAATTAATAATTCTAACACGAATTTTCTCAATCTTTCGTACGTTTCTTTTCACTGTTGGTGGTAATTAAAAAATCAATTCTCCAAAATTCATTTTTATTTCTAGTCTGACGCGACACGAGCGCGTTTCGTAAAACTTATTACATTTTCAAAAACTTTAGTTTACACATACACAACTGAATAGAACTTATACATCTTCGATTTGTTTATATCTACATTTGAGTGAGGTGGTATTAATAGGGTATTAAATTCCTAAACACAAGACAGAACACGAAACAATGGGTATTGAATGGAAGTGATTGTAGAAAGCCTGTTGGTCCATATTTCTTGATGCAAGAAGTCAACACCAGCAATCAACAGCCAATTAATGCACAACTATATTCTACCCACCTCAAGACTCCGCTCCAATATAGAAGCATCAAGAAATATGGACCAATAGGCTTTCTACAATCACTTCCATTCAATACCCATTGTTTCGTGTTCTGTCTTGTGTTTAGGAATTTAATACCCTATTAATACCACCTCACCCCATCCACCTCACTCAAATGTAGATATAAACAAATCGAAGATGTGTAAGTTCTATTCAGTTGTGTATGTGTAAACTAAAGTCTTTGAAAATGTAATAAGTTTTACGAAACGCGCTCAAGTGTCGCGTCAGACTAGAAATAAAAATGAATTTTGGAGAATTTATTTTTGAATTACCACCAACAGTGAAAAGAAACGTACGAAAGATCGAGAAAATTCGTGTTAGAATTATTAATCTTACTTTTTCGGCCATATTTAATAATATATGTCTACAGGAAAGACTGCTACCAAAATAAATAAATAAATAAATATATATTATATATATATATATATATACATATATATATATATTATATATATATATATATATATATATATATATATATATATATATATATATATATATATTAGTATATTTTGGTAGCAGTCTTTCCTGTAGACATATATTATTAAATATGACCGAAAAAGTAAGATTAATAATTCTAACACGAATTTTCTCAATCTTTCGTACATTACGCTTCACTGCTGGAGGTAAATCAAAAATCACTTCTCCAAAATTCATTTTTATTTCTAGTCTGACGCGACACGGGCGCGTTTCGTAAAACTTATTACATTTTCAAAGACTTCACAAATACACAACTGATTAGAACTTGCGTTTCCCTGATTTTATATCTACATTTGAGTGAGGTGGGAAGGGTGATGTGGCATTAACACAAGACAGAACACTAGGGGATATTAATAGGGTATTAAAAGTATCAACACAAGACAGAACAGAAACAATGGGTATTGAATAGAAGTGTTTGTAGAAAGCCTATTGGTCCATATTTCTTGATGCTTCTATATTGGAGCGGGGTCTTGAGGTGGGTAGAATATAGTTGTGCAATAATTGGCTGTTGATTGCTGGTGTTGACTTCTTGATGTGTAGTGCCTCGCAAACGTCAAGCCGCCTGCTATCGCTGTATCTATCGATGATTTCTGTGTTGTTTACTAGGATTTCTCTGGCGATGGTTTGGTTATGGGAAGAGATTATATGTTCCTTAATGGAGCCCTGTTGCTTATGCATCGTTAAACGCCTAGAAAGAGATGTTGTTGTCTTGCCTATATACTGGGTTTTTTGGAGCTTACCTTTTTTTTGTTTTTTTTTGGAGCTTTGGAGAAAATTCGTGTTAGACTTATTAATCTTACTTTTTCGGTCATATTTAATAATATATATATATATATATATATATATATATATATATATATATATATATATATATATATATATATATATATATATATATATATATATATATATATATATATATGTGTGTGTGTGTGTGTGTGTAGAAAAATTAATTTTTGTTATTATTATAAAGTATCTTCTGCTGCCAAATTACATCAAGACTTTACAGTTACCGAGGGTAAACTCTTTTTAACCACACACGATTCATTAATGGGGTGGAGAGCCAATTTCTATATCCATATAGTACTGTACAGTCATCCAAGATTCTGGAAAATGAAAATCCAGATAATGGGGTCCACCATATATGAATAATAGGTATCAGTTTCTAAATCACTTTCATGAAATAGGCAAGAATTAAATTGCTGGCAATTATTGTAGAATTACATTACTCTCAGATTCTCTCATGTGCCACTCATGTTGTTAAATGACAAAAATGAACCAAATCTATTTGTAAAGCAACAAAACTTGGAACTATCGTGATCATTCGAGGCATCAGATATACAACATTTCCAAACTATTATTTCTGGTCACTGCATTGGAAGGATTAATCAGGCTGTGCGTAAAACAATTGTCACTATCCTGGATGTTAGTGCAGATGATGAGTCACAATAACGTGGCTGAAGTATGTTGACCAGACCACACACTAGAAGTTGAAGAGACGATGACGTTTCAGTCCGTCCTGGACCATTCTCAAGTCGATTGTGGTCCATTCTCAAGTCCGTCTCAAGTCCATTCCCAAGTCGCAATCGACTTGAGAATGCTCCAGGACGGACCGAAACGTCGTCGTCCCTTCACTTTCTAGTGTGTGGTCTGCTCAACTGGATGTTAATGACAACTATGTGTTTCTTTCTATAGGAATACAAGTGAGTCATTGATTAATGGTTTCAGATGCAAGTATTATACTGTATCTGTATTAAACTATTAATTCGTACATTGTTAATCAGATTTTAATAATTATAAGTTATAATTTTCAGCAAGTATGTAATACTGTACCCTGTATTGTACCTATCATGCAGAATTTATAGGCTATCTGTAGGGAAATCATAGCAATCAATCTCCGGAGCATAAAATGTTTTAACTGAAATTAGGGGTATCATGGATTTGGGAGGTAACAACTTAAACAATATTAGAGCATGATACTCATGAAGACATCGCTATCCAATAGTCATATCAACAGCACACACTGTAGCATCATGCAGATTAAGCTTCATAATAGTACAACTAGACATCTAAAGCAGCAGCCCCATAACATCATACAGCTGCTTTAGGCGTAAAATGTTTCTTGCGGGTTGTCATAGAAATGTCCAACATTTACTCGACATCTTTCATGGTACTACGGACTCTGCCAAGAATGCCTCTCATACCCACTTCTCCACTCTAGAATAATCCTATTTCCATAATTTGTCTTTACTTAGTTATCATATGTTGTGTTTTTTATGCATCGTAACTTGGAGTAAAAGGGATATACTGTCTAGTACATAAACTTCACTCCTAATTGAACATATTACCAGTAATTTGCCCAGGCCCCATCCAATGACTCTTAAATTCTGTTGCAAATAACGTTTACTAAATTTCATTAATTTTTTACAACAATTAATGTATTTTGCCTTTTATCCATCATAAATAATACACATCTTCCTGACTTAACACACACATTACAAAAAAATAAGAAAACCTGAATATAAATATAAATAAAAACGGTGTTGCATGGTCAATAAGCCAGTGTTGAATGTAATGAAATGCCTCTTTCCGGTGGATCTCTCGGTAACTCCCCTAGCTGCCTACCTGGCTAGCTGACATTCTTAAGAGCTGCACCAGGTTTCATCAATTCATGAGTGCTTGCTGGGGACCAAAACCAGAATCTGGCCCCATCAATAGAGGCAGGGAAGTTGGGGGAT
Source organism: Procambarus clarkii (assembly GCF_040958095.1). NCBI lineage: Eukaryota > Metazoa > Arthropoda > Malacostraca > Decapoda > Cambaridae > Procambarus > Procambarus clarkii. Next base: position 26,949,200 of record NC_091186.1, read on the forward strand.
CCAGGATCATGCACAGTAACCAAGAGAAAAATCACCGGAAAAGTAGAGCACACCAAAACAAACAACTGCATAATAGCAGTGGCAATACTGGGCTGAAGTAAGCAATCGTTACATGGTTTGTTAGTTATT
>NC_091186.1:26954328-27029328 GCF_040958095.1 Procambarus clarkii
ATGTATATAGTGTGTGACAGTGTACAGTGTGTAAATAGATTGTATATATACACAAATTAGCATGATACATAGTAAATATGTGTTGCATATGTGTACACAAGTTTCATGCACATAACACAGTGTCTACAGACAGTACGGATGTTGTACTGCGATATTATAGTGTACGTGTTCATTATACATTGGATTGGCACATAAAAACAATGAAAATGTATTTGGAAAGGTGCGCAAAAATGAACGAAAATATATTTGCGGCAACTCGCACGCCCCTCCCCGAGCGCCCCACCGCCCCTGAGAGCTTATGGCACGGGCGCACGGGGAATGATGACGTCACGCCCCAACTTCCAGACCCCATAGCAGCCAAAGTAAGTACAATTTCGACTTTTTTTTCACATACCCATACTGAGGGAAGGGTTTTTGACACCTTAAAAAGAAAAAAGAATTTTTTCCAGAGAATTTATTTCCTGCTCACTGCGGGGGTGTCACATTTGGAGGCAACGCAGTTAAGGGGTTAATAAATATGGAACCTTTTCCAGATTCATATGAATTACTGTATTCCTTTAGCAGAAATCTTCCTTTATTTTAAGTTTCCAATAAACGTTTTGGGTTTCAGCGGTTAATTACACAGACTACTGTATATTAATTATGCAATTGAAGTTGACATTGTCATGAAGTGCTAAAAATTGTGGTAAATTTTTTCATGTACAGTCGTCTGTATATGTTTGTGTATGATTGAATCATATGTTTGTGGTTTGGTGCAAACCATTATATATTCACCCGTGTTACACAGAATTGGCAACCGAGGTACGTGAAAATTTCTCTGAATTGTATGAACAGCGACGTCAGTTTGAGAAAAATCACAACAGCCAACACCTGCCACTGCCTTGGGACAAAAATTACAGGTGAGTGAGCTCTTCGGTACAGTATTTGTAAGACATTATTTTAAAAATCTTGTCACATATTTTAGCATCCCACATACCTAAATCAAAATCAATCAATATATAGTACTATATATATGATAGGATATTTGCTCCTGGAACAAAACTTGCATTTTATTGTACAGTACTCTATGCATTAGGTGTCAAAATATTCTTCACACAAAATCTAAAACCTATAAAGTGTTTTCTACAAGCTATATAATAATCATAGGAAACAGCCCTTTAATTATGACTTATCCAAATTTTACAGGTGGAGGCAGATTCATCATGATGGCCGCAGTTGGGTTGACAGAGCTGGAGGTTGGAGTACAGTAATAGGAATGGGTTCATTATATATCCTGGGTATTGGAATCTGGTTATACCTTGTTGTTTCTGGAAAAATAATGTTTGATACATTTCCTCACTCAGTCACTAAATCAATGAGTCGCAATTTTGTAATGTAGATGACTTGACTGCATACATAAAGGTCATCCATACTCTTTTAGGTGCCCCTGACAGAAGAACAGTTGACACACAATATAGGGTGTATATATATATATATATATATATATATATATATATATATATATATATATATATATATATATATATATATATATATATATATATATATATATATAGATATATATAGAGGGAAGGGAGTACCACCTCTGGCTGGAAGAAGGGGGACCCATAGCCTCGGAGGAAACCACACATAACGCATTGGAGGGAATGTAGGTCCCCTCCAATACAGTTTCTGTGTGCTTTTCTCCTACCACCCTCTTCCCTTTTATATAATATATATATATATATATATATATATATATATATATATATATATATATATATATATATATATATATATATATATATATGGATCCTTTTCCAGACAAATATATATATAATCTTTGATGTAAGGTTACAGTTGTTGAAGTATTGAACAACAGCATCAAGACACTGCATGTCATAAGTTGAGGTTGTAGGCAGAGTCAGATTACAGCTTAGATTTAAACTAATTAAACAAAGCTGCCAAAGAAATATAAGAAAATTGAATTTTACAGTGTGGTAGACAGATGGAACAAGTTAGGTGGTAGTGGAGGCCAAAACCATCAGTAGTTTCAAAGCATTATATGACAAAGAATGCTGGGAAGGTGGGACACCACGAACATAGCTCTCGTCCTGTAACTACATTTAGGTAATTACACGTAGGTAATTGCAGCTGGTGGTAGATTCTGCTGGTTGTGGCTGTAGGCTAAGTTCATCTGGTGAGATGGCAGGGCTGAAGAGGGTCAGAGGTGGTGTGGCTCCTGGCTGGTCTGTAGTAATATGGCTTGTGATGATAATGCTGTGATCTCAAAGCCTTATCTAACCATCAGTCATAGATAACCAATTACTAGTAGCTTATCATTGCTTGCTGATTGGTCCTGGGTAATGTGCAGACATAGCAGTATATGTTATCAGCACTGATATAGGTACTATACAGTCATTTAGTGCCAAGTTATTGAGCTTAGGCAGAATTTAATCTTGTCAAAATAGGTTTTGGTCATTTGTAACACAAATGATTCATATTTTCATGATTTTTAATTATTTCTGTACTTGGTAAGAGATTGATGATATACTGTATTATGAAAATGATTTGGGCCCAATTGTTAAATTTTCTGAAACCATTGAACTTGAAAGTCAGAGTTAATAGTAATACAGGCAAATTTGTTTATTGTGCATTTAGTGTTACACTAATTAAGAAGTATTGTCAGCCTAAGAGTGTATATTATGGACTGTTTAAGTTGTGAACGATGTAAGCTAAATTAAAAGGTGGATGATGGAATTTAGGCTCAGGCCCAAGTGTTGAAACCTCTGAGTTATTCAGCTCTTAAATTGCAAATTGAAGAAAATGTTGCATGCAGAAGTTGGGTACTTACAATATTTTCTTTCTATCGTATGTGATTTTGTTATCTAGCTGAACGTCCACTACTGTGTATGTAGTGATGATTCACAGCCAAAGAAATCATCCTGAATCATAAGGGAATAATTTATCCTTTTTACAGGGTCGAGTAATTTTTCACTTACAGTAAAATTGAATCCCGACTACACTGTTATTCTACACATTAAATAATATAGGCTATATTTGATTCTACCTGGTAATGTTCTTTTGTACACTGTATAGTCGAAGCCTCTTGGCGAGGTATTGGTATCTAGTTATTCAGAGAGTTTATACTGTATTCACCACACCTTCAATGTTTTAATCATATTATCTGAAATATTGAATTTCTTAAGTGAATGAATGGAAAGAAACAGCTTTGGGTGCAGTAAAGTCATTAAGCGTGTTTCAAAATGGTGAATAACTAACTGTTTATTCTGTGTTTAACGAGGTTAATATCTTGCTCAGTCTACTAACACACACAGTTCTGCATTAAGTTACAAGATATTCTGAGAACTTACATGGTACCACTGCATATAATATTTAAATTGCAGCATGTCAATATACTGAATTGAATTTCATATGGGTCTCGGTAGTACAGTTGGGTTCATTCTACGCACAATCAGGAATCCCAGTTTCTAATCCCAAGCAAGACAGAAATAGCTGTGCACAGTTCCTTTCACCTAATGCCTCAGTTCACTTAGCTGTAAATAGGTATCCAGGAGTTAGTCAACTGTTGTGGGGTCACAAGCTGGAGAAGATTGAGTACTTTGACCTTGGGAAGCCTAAAAATAATCTGACATGTATACATATATATACACAAGCCGCATGCCTCTGACACAATGAATTATATTAACAAATAAGTTACAAGAAGTTTTAGGTGCAGTAAAGCCAATGAGCAAATTTTCAGAAGAATTATAATAGTTGGTTTTCATTTCAAATTGAATAAACATCTTCCTTAGAGTATTCATTATATGAAAAGCACCTTTTTGAACAGCATATCAAATTGCTCCCTACTATAGGCTTCTACTTGCCTATTACAGAATATGCAGTTAGGATAGGTCAACATTACAGTGCAATAATTAGATATGGAAAAACACAAGAACTGAAACTAGATACACGATAACAAACATGCAAAGAATCCGTGAATGATGACATCGGAACACCTAACGTTTAGTGAGTAAAATGATGTAAACTTAGAGCACCATCTGCCTGGAAAAGGGTGACAGGTGTTTATGAAAACATTAAAATCAAGGGATACCATCATAATGCTTCATAATTTCAAATCACATATGCTAACCTACTTGAAAACTGTTCTGTACTCTCCTCCAAAGTTCTGTACTCATGGCCAAATCCACAAGGGCCATGGTGAGGGTTCGAACCTATGTCCAGGATGATCCCAGAAGGACGTAGGTTCGAACCCTCATCACGGCCCTTGAGGATTTGTTCATTTGATGTATGACACTATTGTGATTTCTATGTGTATTGTAGTAATAGCCAGTGTCCTAAACCCCCCTCAACCCTCAATGAAGCAAACTACTATAAAAGAACCATCAGCCAGTAGATGCAAAGCTAAACTAAGGGAAAAACACTGAAGAGCACATCAAATAGCCTTTGATTCTTAAGTGATTAAATGGGTCCGGGACAATTAGGGAGATTATCATCCTGGGGAAGCACAATACAGTGGTACAAGTGACTGCATACCCTATTCACCACACGACACGCCATATTTGAAATGTGAATGAGTGTAGTGTCGTACGTATGCAGCATAAATGCTCATGTCAAGGAGCAAGTTATAAAAAAAAAAAGGAAAAAATATAGCAGGAAACTTAAGTGGAGAAACTCCTTTGCTGAAAGTATGAACTGATCATGCATGAAGAATTTAACTCAAGGCAACCAATAAGTCCAGAGACTTGTAGCCATCTCCAAAGTGCTGCACCACTGAATACAATGAGGAAACTCAAGCATAGGCTGTATCCAAGCTAGGCTACCAGGACCCCCAGCTTACAGCAGTGTACACAGGAGGCTTTGTAGCTATGGTAGTAGCTCTAGATTAACCTTAGCCTAACTTTGTCTAAGCAGATAATGACCTACCTAGCTGTAAGGGAGGTTCATGACAGAAAAAAAGAAACATTCCTTTTGTTCCAAAACCATTTCTTCCCATCCTACCTCCTGGTTTTTTATCCTAAGTAGGCTGTATGCTCTGTCTTTGGACTTATCTTTTAAAAAATCAGGGTTTTGGTATTTTTCTGAGGCAAGTACCTAGCTGTACTTGCCTAGTTGTGCTTGCGGGGGGAGGGGGGGGAGCTTTGGTCCCGCCTCTCGACTGTCAATCAACTGATGTACAGGTTCCTGAGCCTATTGGGCGCTATCATATCTACATTTGAATTTGTGTATGGAGTCGGCCTCCACCACATCATTTGTGTTCTTTGTTTGCCCTTACTCTCTTTACGATCTTTTTATATTTTAGACCTGATGGATTGTTTTTGATAAAACTCGTCTTGTTCTTCCAGATTCGAGTTGAGTATCTTCTTTGCCTCATTTCCCTGATGTGTATCTCAGTCTCAAGTATATGACTTTGTTACACTATAAGCAGGATTCCTGGCCACCTCAAGTTCACTGGGTTTCCTTTAGATCCTGCTCCAGAACTATGACCATGCACTTGCCCTGGATCTGAGATCATTAATTTTTTTTGTAGTGTTGCCACTGGCTATGGCTGATTTTTTGGGGCTCAAGTCCTTGTACAAGTAGTGGGTCTTTGGGTCTCTGAAAGCATGAGCATTTATGAATAAAGTTATGATTGATTGATTATATTTTTGGGGTGTTTCAGTTTTGGGGAGTTATTATCTTCTCTCTGGTTCCAGGAATGCTCCATAGTGTGGATTACTGTAGACCCAAAAAGCGGGTCCAGACCATGCCATCTCTTTATGATTGAGATTTTGGTGTCTCTCTCACCATTTTACTGACCTCGGATGCCCTTTGGCATTCCTTCTGGACTTGCTTGTTCCAGTTAATTGTCTCATTGCTGGCTACCTTCTGTTGGCCAAAGTTTGCACCAGGGCGTGGTCTTGTGTTAGTTTCAACGTGTCTGTGCACCTCTTATTTCTTCCTGTTTTATTTCCTTATTTTTTGCTTTAATTCAGTTGCCATTTGGTGGTGAACCTTGCATGCTTCTTGCATTACTCAGGTGTTTGCTCTACCATTTCACCTTCTCTCTTAATCCTGCATCCAAAACTGCAAACCTGCATTTCTTCTGAGGGGTTTTCCCATTTATCCTTCCAGCTGACTTCCTACCTTAGAATGGTGTGCACTGTTTGTTACTTAGGAGGAAGAAGCCTAGAAAGCTGCCACTGGTGTTACCTAGGCTTGGAATTGATTCAGATGTTGGTCTCACTTGGATGCTTTTTGGCCTCCCCACGTTTGTGTGGCACTTGGTGCACTGCTGGTGCTCCTCCATCTCTCTCCCATGAGTAAGCCCATCTCTGCCTTGTCTTGGCTTTGGTGCTCATGTATTCTTTTATTTATATCACACTGCTGATGAAAGTAAGCACTGGGAGACTACTAAGGATGGGGGAGAGCTTCCCAAAAATGAATGCTCGATTTTTTACAAAAGGTTCTTAAAATAATAAAGTTTGATTCTGCATTGTCTTCTGAAATATATCTCAAATTAGGATCCAACTGTATTTCCTCGTCATTGTCTTTTTAAGAATATCCACGTTGTTTTGAGAACATTTAAGACAAACTTATATGCACAAAAATGGGGTAAGTTTTCAAAGGCAAATATAGAATCAGGAAGACTAACATCACTGTTTTTAAACTGGAAATGATTAAGGATTTATTATTACAAAATGTTCACTTGTTACTAAGTTGTATTTGCTCTGTATAATGTGTAATCTCTCGCAAAATTGGCAAATTACTGCATTCCTGTGGAAAAGAAATTATAATTGTGTATAATTGTTAATAAAGTTTATTTTGATATATAGTATAGCTGTTTAAATAATTGTTGTTGGATTAAGTGTTGCCATTATTTGTTACTATATCAAGTGCATTAATATAGCTTTTTATTTTTAATTTATATGAATTTTGCTGGAATGAAGACTTACACTATTTTCTTTATATTCCTCTTCCTCCCCCTGTAAACCATGGCTTGAAAGGCAGGTTTGTGAACCCTTTCAGCAATAGAACGAGGCTAATAAGTTAGCAAAGTAATACAGACAACTACAAGTCATAGAAAACGAAGCATCGAAATATCCAAACTAGAAAACGAAGCATCGAAATATCCAAACTACTCTGCAAAAAAATGGTTCACTTGACCTAGCTTAAGGTCGGGAGTCGGCCGGCCGAGCGGACAGCATGCTGGACTTGTGATCCTGTGGTCCTGGGTTCGATCCCAGGTGCCAGCGAGAAACAATGGGCAGAGTTTCTTTCACCCTATGCCCCTGTTACCTAGCAGTAAAATAGGTACCTGGGTGTTAGTCAGCTGTCACGGGCTGCTTCCTGGGGGTGGAGGCCTGGTCGAGGACCGGGCCGCAGGGACACTAAAAAGCCCCGAAATCATCTCAAGATAACCTCAAGAAGGTCCCTAGTGTAAATACTCGTCAACAAATGGCATGCCGGCCCCAAAGTCGGTCTGGATTCGATAACGGCATACTGACGAATCTGGTGAATTGACATGCCCTAAACGCCGCGCGTACTAGTGGCTTTACAAGACTGTAATTACCATATTATGTATCCTCACATTCCCAATGTACATTCTTGTATATGCATAAATAAATAAATAAATAACATGATGGGTGAATAATCATGTAAACCTACCATCTCAATAATGGTCTCGACGTGGACAAGAAGACGTTGACTTGTCAAAGGTTCCCTTATTTGTCCTGATTTTATCCAACTGGATTTTGAATTGCAGCAGTTTTGGTATCTACGGCGGGTAGGCGGTTCCATGGGTTGATAACCCTACGGGTTAAACATTTTTCTGTTCTACATTTTGGCTTGTCGAGTTTAAAGCTGTTGCTCTTTGTGTTACATCTGTGTGTCACCAGCCCGTTCACGCGAGCGTTCCCAACGTCAAGAAACTATTGTACTAAAACGCATTATGCTAACTTACAAAAGGACCCACGAACAGAAAACGGGACATTGTCATTTTCGCTAGCCGCTATCATTTTCTAGTATTCGAGTTTTTGGCCTTAGATAAAGTATTTCAAATGCGACGTACCGTTATAAGGACGGGTCACACACGCAGCTCAACTCCAAAGTCCATTATCTTCCAAAATGCCAAGTCCACGCAAGAATGTTGGCAGATAAACACAGGCACGTGAAGCAAATACTAAAAGTATGGAACGATTGGCCCCTACAGAATAATGTCCGAAGGATGACAGGCACTGCTGAGAAAGTGGGACCCACTATGAAGAGGCGACACGGGAAACACTGCTACACATAGGCGTACCTGTGACAGGACTGATCGTGGAGCCAACTGGGAACTCAGGCAGGAACACCATCTGTTGGCAGGTGCTGCAACCCGTCCTCGAATCAAGTCCATTACACCCAGCGGTCGACCCCACAGACGCATTCATAAATTTTAACATGCAGTAAATTCAAAATGGGAATTTTCTCAAATATAAATTAATATTATAATATATCAGCATATTATGCATATAAAGGTATAGGTTAGGTGTTTAGGTACGGTTGGCGATTATTTGTATTTGTAGTATGTGGGTGAAGCATTTACAGCGTTGTTTTTCGAACAAAATTCGTCAGTGAAGCATTTGTTCCGGAAGTGTTCGAACGAAATCAGCTGTGAGTCGTGTGTAAACTGTTTTTCATTCATAAACAGGGGGGTTTAACGGGTGCATTGAATCACTTTTGGGTCGGTCTTTGTTTGAAGGACGGGCTGAAAAGTGATTGCATGCACCCGCCAAACCCCCTGTTTATGAATGAAAAACGGTTTACACACGACTCACAACTGATTTCATTCGAACACTTCCGGAACAAGTGCTTCACTGACGAATTTTGTACGAACCACAACGCTGTAAATGCTTCTTCCATGTACTACAAATACAAATAATCGCCAACAGAACCTAAACACCTAACCTAACCTTACCTAAGCCTATATATGCACAATATGCTAATATATTATAATATTAATTTATATTTAAGAAAATTTCCGTTTTGAATGAACAGCATGTAAAAATTGATGAATGCGTCTGTGGGGTCGACCGCTGGATGTAATGGACTTGAGTCAAGGACCGGTTGGGTAAGACATTGGCATCGCGTTTCGCGAGCGTTTTGCCCTGGGTTTGTATCCTGACCGGCGAGGAGTTACTGGGCGTCAATCCTTAACTGTAGCCTCTGTTTACCCAACAGTAAAATTCGTATCTGATTGTAAACGATTTGGCGGGGTCGCCTTCCGGGGAACATAGGATTAAGGACTTGCCCGAAACGCACGGGTTACTGACTTGTGATAGTTTCCTCGTGGTTAAGTTGGCGGTATCTGGTTTCACCGATTTAATAGTCAACTCATCTGAAGTTGTATCTCACTCTACACCTAGTAGGTTTAACTTTCTGGAAACCCAATCCTTAGCTATGGACAAGAAAATTGAATTTCGACTGTTTAATGAATAAAGTGCTACTCAGCTATCAACGAAAACAGCTTTTTCGCCTTGGGCTACTTCATTAAAACTAGCTAGAAAAGCCTGCAATTCAGCTTGTGTACACGAAATATAGTATAATTACTAATTCGAAGTTCAAGCACAGCAAGAGAACTGGTGAATTTGATGAACAATTAACTGCATATTAGGCTACTCTCATTGTTCACTGGATGACAGGATGAATATAGTGGTCCGTGATGAGTCTGTTTCCTAGTTATTATCTCCATCTACATTCATTAAACAAATGTTTATTGAAGGGTGGTGGGCACGAATATATTGTTATATATACTGATTAAATTGTTTGCTTTAATATTCAGTGGTAATTCACTCCAGTGTTACAGTGTCCTATGTTAGAGAAATATTAACTTAATGTCTTCTTGACTTCTTAAAACGCTCAATTTTATGTCTTCTATAGATAGCGTTATCATCTTGCTGTTATCGACTCACAATCGAATATCCTGGGTTAGATTCCCGGGTGGGACAGAAATGGTTGGGTACATTTCCTTTCACCTAATGTCTCTGTTCACCTTGTAGTAAATAGATACCCTGGAGTTAGTCAACAGCCAATTCCATCCACAACTTTTAAGAAAAAAATATGATGAAAACGTTAATGAATGTTAAGAGGGGTAGTTAGCACGCCAGGTATAAACGGTTATAGGAGGCAGGGCATGAAGAACTTGATCTCACTCCCCCATAGTCACTGAGAGATAAGCGCCCTAACAATCCTATACACGCATACTAACCTCCCTACTATGCACTAATTAACATTTCCATACCCACTTCCCGGACGCGTATAATTACCTTCCTCAACTCAGCTTCTCGGACGCCTGTAATTACCTACCAAACCGCACACTCACCCAATTTACCAAACGCAAACACGCTAAACTCCCATACGCACATATTAAACAACCCACATATCACGTGCTTATCTTCTCACCAAATACGCACAGGCCTGTCTTAATGCGCATACTATCCTTCTAATACGTACACATAACCACGCTGTAAACATGCACGCGTAGGTAGGCTGCGTACGCACTAACATACACTCTGATACGCACACACACGGCCCGTAAGTAACTATTGATCAGAGGTCCGGTGCGCCTCTCCACTCGGGCTTCACTGATGCCAAAACCCACAACGCAAAACCCCCGTAACAGTACTCGTAAATAACCAAGATTATCTTACAACTTTATATTCTATATTTTTATTGTCAGTGACAACATTTTCCTAGTAGTAACATGAGGTATATATGATGACCTTCGAAAAATATAGAATTCGTAGATTAAAATTAGATTTGCAAAAGCAAGCTAGCCTACACAACTCAAAATATATCGTGTATAGTAACAGTACAGTTGGACTTGATGCCTCCAAGCGCCAGATCCCTGACAACTTCTGCTCTCAGCCTGGCACAGCGTCAACGTTAAGAAATCTGTCAAGTGCTGTGGGGTACCTGTGGAGGTGCATCAGGAGCTGAGGTATGCCTTCAGCACCTGCGTCAAGGATGGAGCTCAGCCTTGTGTGTGTGTGTGTCTCATGCTGGGTGGCGTAGGTGCGTGGCAGAGTGCTCAGTCTGATGCTAATTCCTCAATTCCTTAGTCGACTAACATTTAGTTATTGTCAATAACTATCACTACTGTGAGATTGGCCACGGGGGCCTTATATTAACCTTTCAGCCTATAAATATATATGCACTGTAGAAAATATGATGAAGCAGCGTCGAGGAATGTATTAAATGATCAGCAGCTACGGTAGTGACTGTGCGCATATTGTGTTATGTTCATGTGATTTATTAAATATATTAATAGTCACATTTAAGAAATAATTGTAAGATACACTTTCTACACTAATATTATTTGAGTTAACGTTGGTAGGGACTCGGGCAACCTTGTGGTCGCTCACCTTCAAATGCTTTCTTATCCCAATTATAGGGAGCCAAAATTGTCCTCCCTTCAAACAGGAGACATACAGATACACGCTGATGTATTAAATCCATTTATACTTTGATCAGTAACAGGGAGATTCGGGAAATTTGCTGATATTGAAGTGTACCATCAATAAGAAAAGAAGTCTGGAACAGGACACCAGTTTACACTGACAACAGAAAACGGACGGGAGTTAGATGAGACGCCGTAGGAATAAATAAAACGATATTAATGCACTAATATTTATTTTTTTAGCGATAATAGAATTATGACAACACGCAGAAGCTTTACAAGGATATAGTATACCGTATGGAAATGCTAGCGAATAAAAACGTGAAGAGAAAACGAGAGGGGTAACTAGGTGTAGTTGTCAGAGAGCGCCAGAGTGGATGTGTTGGGTGGAGGGTGTTGATGTGCTCAGTGTGGTGGAGGCGGCCGCGGGTACTAGACGCACGGCTGCCAGTAACAGTCTCAGTGGATCAGTGTCTCTATTCTTAGTCGTGGTGTATTCACGTTAGATATATATACTTATGTTGTGATTAGACATTCTTGTGGTGATTTTTTTGTGACAGTTTTTGTGGCTTGACGTGGATTTTTAAAACAAAAAGTGACAATAGCATCTTGGACAACCATACACAGCTGATTAGGTAAGTGTTGTTTTCCTTGAGGGCTTCTTATTGATTGTTGAACATTGTGAATTATTTACTTACGAATGTACTATGAATGACTAGATACCTTGGATAGCTGCGGCTTCTTTCTCAGCTGCTTATGTACTCAGTTCTAACCACATTGACGAGTGAATTATTTCATTCACTCGGTCCATAGCTCACCACACTGTATACCACAATAAGCCAGGATCCCAAAGAGACGCAAATGGTATTCTTCTCTGGGGTGTCACCTGAGTGCACCTTAATCTGTTTAGCAATTTATATGACAAGAACGTTGATCATCTAATACCTCTCTGACCTCAGGTGGCACCCCACGGAAGGCCTGTTTCCCCCCCCCCCCCCCCATGCGATTTTCATTGTCTGAAATGAAATTGCTGATGTTTACCGCGTAAGTTTACCGCGTATTTTCAATGTTTAATCGAAAACAATGAACTTAATTCATTCAGGTTACAGTGATGAAGATAGTAGCGAAGATGGTTATAGTGATGGCGATAGTGAGTAGCGGTATTTAGTATGATAGTATAGCATTTTATGGCATTTTACAGGCGATTTCACAATTTAGTACCCTATGTTTACAAAGCATTTTTGCTTTGATTCAGTTGGACTCTTGAAACAAAGTAGAGATACATGTATTTGTCGGGGTGTCCATGGGCTCGGTTGGAATTCTCTGAGGCGTTTGAGATTAGGGTTAGTATATATTACACCTTTAGAATATCGAAGTGTACAGTGTACACTTCAGAATGTGTAGTGCTCTCATGTTTACTCTTAGAGGATTTGCTTAATGCTGTTGGGATTGGAGTTATTTTAATTGTGAATTTGTGTTGAATAATTGTCCTAGATTTATTTGATTGGAAGATTTTGTTCTAAATAATTTGGAGTATGTCTTGTCAGTTTTAAGTGCATGTGTGCTAGTATCCAGCGATATGTAGCTCTATTTGAGTTCAGCATTTACTATGGCATTTGGGATGATTGGGTTAGTATTTGATAAAATGAAGGTCGTGTCATTTAGTGGGGCATTGTTGTACATGAGAAAAAGGAATGGGCTAAGTATGCTTCCCTGCGCGACGCTGATATATTTGGTAGTATGGGAGAAGTAACATTACTCACAGAATGACACTGGTACCTGCCACTGAGGTAAGATCTGATGTATTGAAATGAGCGATGCATTTTTAGTGTTTTACGGTTAACAGTGTCAGACCTTTCGAAGATCAGTGCTTTCTATCGGGTTATCATTTTCGTCAAGAGCTGAATGTATCAAGTCAATCATATTTATTACTTAATCATTGGTGTTTTTAAAGGTCTGTGGTAAATTATGTTTAGCTAGGTAGCAGTAAAGTGGCGTGTACAGTAGTTTATAAATTATCTGGGTAGGTTTAATATAGTTTTATAGTTAATGCCAGTGTGTGATCACTTGTATGAACAAGGGTTACTCGGTTATTTTTTAATATGAGGAAGAGTTCGGATTTTATGGATTTGTAGAGTAGCCTAATGTTATTGCTAGTTACAAAGCGTTTGAGGCTTTTTCTTGTATAGATTAGGGTTGGTATTTCAGAGTGGTTGCCCGGGTTAGTTTGAAGTTGGCAGATTATATAAGTAGCATCTGAAGAACTTGTTTAGGCGATGTGTATGGAAGGGAAGGGAACTATCAGGAGAAAGCGCCACGCCATTAGACTATATAGCACTTGGAAGGGATCAGGATGGGGATTTGGGATGGGACGGGAGGAAAGGAATGGTGACCAACCATTTGGACGGTCGGGGATTAAACGTCGACCTGCATGAAGCGAGACCGTCTCTCTACCGTCCCGTCCAAGTGGTTTGAGAAAATCTGGGATAGTTGCCTGTGATAGTAATTTACGTTGGTTTGTGACGCTTAGATATTATTTGCTAGTGCTTTTCATATTGAGATGAAACTGTTATATTCAGTAGCAGTGTTATTGGCTGAATGAATGTTTACCATTTATTCACGCGCAGGAATATCCCAAATGTATTCCATTACACTTAAATCTTCACTCTTCTCTATTGTAAACGAAATATGGCATGCCAAGTCCCTGGAGTTATATATCCACATAAGGAACCGAAAATTTACCAGTGCAGGCTATCTTGAGGTTATCTTGAGATGATTTCGGGGCTTTAGTGTCCCCGCGGCCCGGTCCTCGACCAGGCCTCCACCCCCAGGAAGCAGCCCGTGACAGCTGACTAACTCCCAGGTACCTATTTACTGCTAGGTAACAGGGGCATTCAGGGTGAAAGAAACTTTGCCCATTTGTTTCTGCCTCTTGCGGGAATCGAACCCGCGCCACAGAATTACGAGTCCTGCGCGCTATCCACCAGGCTACGAGACCCGAGACTACTACGAGGCTACTGATGGTATGATTAGCCATCCTGAGCGATGGGGATTTTTAGCATCACTTTTGACACGTTCTGTACTCCCCTTCATGTAGTCTAGGGTAGCTGCACAAATGCAGATGTATCTAAATGTGTTAGAAAAAATCTCCCAACCAGCGATTGGTGCTAATAAGCTATCTTGAGATGATGATTTCGGGGCTTTTTAGTGTCCCCGCGGCCCGGTCCTCGACCAGGCCTCCACCCCCAGGAAGCAGCCCGTGACAGCTGACTAACACCCAGGTACCTATTTTACTGCTAGGTAACAGGGGCATAGGGTGAAAGAAACTCTGCCCAATGTTTCTCGCCGGCGCCTGGGATCGAACCCAGGACCACAGGATCGCAAGTCCAGCGTGCTGTCCGCTCGGCCGACCGGCTCCACGGGTTATATATCGCACAGCTAGCTCGCACTTTTTACGAAAAATGGTTGTGGAAAATGCTTTTACAACCTTATCAAGGTGAATATAACTTTTAAATACAATGAACTTATTCCTGATATCCTAATACACCTGCGTTCCACAATTCAGGTATCATATACGCACTCCCCAAAAGTGTAATGAGAATCTTGATAGTCTAAAAGCAGCCACACTTGAAACAATTGCCATCTATCAAGAACCTCGGTTCTCACGACCATCGTGTTTACACCAACTGTTTAGTCCAATCATCAACAGGACGTACAGCAGCAGCCTGCAGATTTTATATAAATATTATTTGTTCACAATCAGTATCAGATTAAACACCTGGCTGAAACAGAAGTTGAACTGGCTGTACTACAACTAACTACCAGTACACACAGAGATCACACTAACGTGATGCATCAAATGAACAAATCCACAAGGGCCGTGACGAGGATACGAACCTGCGTCCGGGAGCATCCCAGACACTGCCTTAATCGACTGAGCTACGACAGGGTAAAAGGGTTGAAACCGAAGTTCTACTGAACTTACTGGATCCGTAGCCTCTCCGAGGCACGAACCAGGCTTTTACACAACCCCCCCCCCCCTGCACCCGAGCTATGTCAATAGGCCGTTCTCCCTCTTCGCCCTTACATCCTCACACACAGAGATCACACTAACGTGATGCATCAAATGAACAAATCCACAAGGGCCGTGATCCTCGTCACGGCCCTTGTGGATTTGTTCATTTAACTACCAGTGCACTAAAAGCACCGGAGGGAAAGTAATTTCCCGATTCAAAATCTGCTCCTTAAGCAGTTATAAAAACTAATGCTAGATTGGCAGCCAGAACCACCATCGAAACATTCCTTGCTGCACATAATAAAGGTTTCAGAATCTTGTATGGATGCAGTGTCAATTAAATATAGTTCATCATTATGTCTTAGAGCAGCTAAATCTGCATGTAACGTTACCTCAATCTTGGTACCCCTAACTGTTGACTCTTCCTTCCTTAGCTGCATTTTCAGTTCTTCTCTCAACCGTCTCCCTCTCTTCCTGTGCTTTTATCATTCTGTCTTCGTCTTGCTGTATCATTGTCTTTCAAATAATGTCACAGGTAGAAAATTATATTACAATCTGGTATATGTATTGCAACTTCTTTGTTTCATGGTTTTCCACAATTAATGACTTTCCTGGGGCTCGTAGCCTAGCCTCTCCTGGGGCTCGTAGCCTAGCCTCTCCTGGGGCTCGTAGCCTAGCCTCTCCTGGGGCTCGTAGCCTAGCCTCTCCTGGGGCTCGTAGCCTAGCCTCTCCTGGGGCTCGTAGCCTAGCCTCTCCTGGGGCTCGTAGCCTAGCCTCTCCTGGGGCTCGTAGCCTAGCCTCTCCTGGGGCTCGTAGCCTAGCCTCTCCTGGGGCTCGTAGCCTAGCCTCTCCTGGGGTTCGTAGCCTAGCCTTTCCTGGGGCTCGTAGCCTAGCCTCTCCTGGGGCTCGTAGCCTAACCGTTTCCTGACGGCTCCTCATAAATTGTTATCAATAGGGTGTGCTGTCCCTCATATGGTCTGTCAGTGCTTACGTGCTTGTCTTTGTAATGCTCTTTAAGCAATTGTTGTTGCGGCGGGATGCCAGACAGCTGCCGGTGGGTCTGGTCACCGTGTCACCCACCTCACCGCTGACCTTGTGTTCGCGTTAACCTTTGCTCTCCGCTCTGTATAGTGTGTCGTTGGGTGGAGCAATGAACAAGGGGTCGATTGCAGTGGGATGGTAGTGAGCAATCAGCGGGGGGTACTGGTCAGGACACTGTCATGGATGTGTTACACACACACAGCTGTGGGCTTGTATTGTGCACCTCACGAATTAGCCAAGTTCAGTAGCGGGAGGGAGCCGACCGATATGCTGCTTCAAGCTGCCCTCCCACCACCCACCCGCCCTGTAATGCCACCCACAGCCACCCACCAGCTCTACAATACCACCCACAGCCTCCCACCACCAGTACCTCCACTGGATAGTGGGTAGGACTATTCCTTGCCATCCGTTATGACCACACATACACCGGTATGAACATACTGTGTATGAGGAGTTCATACTGTATAGTGATATCCAGGCCGATTAGCCTAGTGTCACAAATATTATTATATCTATATAATCTCTTTTTGACAATACTCTAGTATATATTTCGTATTGTCATTGTATGTTAAATATACCTATACATATTATGTATCATTACCAAAAGTGTGTGCCATGTATTTGTGGAGATATTGGAAGTATAAGAAATAACGGAAGCCTAATGTCCTGTATCTTACGATTATGTCTCTATATTATGAAATTCTATGTATTGTTGTACATGATATGCTATCTGTACTACGATGTAGAATGTATACATTTAGGTATCTGATGTATGACTAGCATGTATACTGTGAAATATCAATTTCATTACTGTTCAGTGCATAAGCTCTTGTTATGTTGTTCACTGATATTCTGGTACTGTGAGATTTCTACCACAGAGGCAAAGTTTTGGTAATTATGTTGATACATGATGCTTACTTTTATTCATGTATACTTATGTATTAGCGGTTGACCGGTAACGTTTTGAAATTCTCCCTTAACACCCCTCCTCCCCCCCCCCTTGGCTTACAGTCTCCGCCAATGTTACCATATCCTGTAGATATGAATTCTCTGTTGATAATTTTTATACATCATGATGTATTCTTTTATGTATTGCTTCAGTGATTGTGCTCTCCTGTAAGGTTGTATATTTAAATACTTATTCAGTACTATATAATTTAGGAGTTAGTGATTGATAAATGGTTTGATATAAGCTTGTGAGATTTGAAGGATAAGCGTCGGTTGATTTGCCGAGTTGGAAATAATGTGTCAAGCGGCCCGCCGGCCCCGAGGCATCACTAGGTCTTTCATTTCTCAGACGGGCGGACGTGTTGACGTTCAGCTCTTGCTTCAAGTGGCATTTTGTGTTTATTTACTACTAGTATATATAAGATTATGCTGCAGTATTTGCCTTGGGTCAGTTCTACCGATGTACATCATTTATGCCAGGTGGTAGGTAATTTTATGTGTACATATTGAGGTGGGTACCCGAGGATCTTAAGTGATGCTATGGTGCTTTGATATATATTGATTCCTCAACCTTACTATTTAATGAGTGTGACACCACCATCCTGTAATTGTGTTTGCAGTATACTAGGTGATAGTGTATCATTGTGTCAGGATCGAGCCTGGTGTCTGCTAGTCCAGAGGGGCTAGCATGATATCATGGCACCATCCACTAGCTGTTATAGTACCACTCACCTTCATCAACTAGTAGTATATTACCATCCACAAGGTGTCTAGTTCTATCTTCTGCCCCCCAACACCGCTCTCTTCCACCCCCTCGACACACTCACCGCTCTCTCCCCCAACACGCCGCTCTCCTCCAACACACCGCTCTCCCCCAACACACCGCTCTCCCCCAACACACCGCTCTCCCCCAACACACCGCTCTCCCCCAACACACCGTTCTCCTCCAACACACTGCTCTCCCCCAACACACCGCTCTCCCCAACACACCGCTCTCCCCCAACACACCTCTCTTCCCTCCAACACACCTCTCTTCCTTCCAACACACCTCTCTTCCCCCCAACACACCTCTCTTCCCCCCAACACACCGCTCCCCCCAACACACCGCTCTCCCCTCCAACACACCTCTCTTCCCTCCAACACACCTCTCTTCCCTCCAACACACCTCTCTTCCCACCAACACACCTCTCTTCCCTCCAACACACCTCTCTTCCCTCCAACACACCTCTCTTCCCTCCAACACACCGCTCTCCCCCAACACACCTCTCTTCCCCCCAACACACCTCTCTCCCCAACACACCTCTCTTCCCCCCAACACACCGCTCTCCCCCAACACACCGCTCTCCCCCAACACACCTCTCTTCCCCCCAACACACCGCTCTCCTCCAACACACCTCTCTCCCCCAACACACCTCTCTTCCCCCAACACACCGCTCTCCTCCAACACCAACAGTGTCTCACCGTTCCCTACTCTACCATCAGTAGTACAGCTTTAAACAGGGGGAAGTGTTGTGGTGGAGGGTACACGGTACACGGCACCGTGTTGTTGTGGAGGGTACACGGTACAAGGCACCGTGTTGTGGTGGAGGATACACGGTACAAGGCCCCGTGTTGTGGTGGAGGGTACACGGTACACGGCACCGTGTTGTTGTGGAGGGTACACGGTACAAGGCACCGTGTTGTGGTGGAGGATACACGGTACAAGGCCCCGTGTTGCGGTGGAGGGTACACGGTACAAGGCACCGTGTTGTGGTGGAGGGTACACGGTACAAGGCACCGTGTTGTGGTGGAGGGTACACGGTACAAGGCACCGTGTTGTGGTGGAGGGTACACGGTACAAGGCACCGTGTTGTGGTGGAGGGTACACGGTACAAGGCACCGTGTTGTGGTGGAGGGTACACGGTACAAGGCTCCGTGTTGTGGTGGAGGGTACACGGTACAAGGCACCGTGTTGTGGTGGAGGGTACACTTTACAAGGCACCGTGTTGTGGTGGAGGGTACACGGTACAAGGCTCCGTGTTGTGGTGGAGGGTACACGGTACAAGGCACCGTGTTGTGGTGGAGGGTACACGGTACAAGGCACCGTGTTGTGGTGGAGGGTACACGGTACAAGGCTCCGTGTTGTGGAGGGTACACGGTACAAGGCACCGTGTTGTGGTGGAGGATACACGGTACAAGGCACCGTGTTGTGGTGGAGGGTACAAGGCACCGTGTTGTGGTGGAGGATACACGGTACAAGGCACCGTGTTGTTGTGGAGGGTACACGGTACAAGGCTCCGTGTTGTGGTGGAGGGTACACGGTACAAGGCACCGTGTTGTGGTGGAGGATACACGGTACAAGGCACCGTGTTGTGGTGGAGGGTACACGGTACAAGGCACCGTGTTGTGGTGGAGGGTACACGGTACAAGGCTCCGTGTTGTGGTGGAGGGTACACGGTACAAGGCCCCGTGTTGTGGTGGAGGGTACACGGTACAAGGCTCCGTGTTGTGGTGGAGGGTACACGGTACAAGGCACCGTGTTGTGGTGGAGGATACACGGTACAAGGCACCGTGTTGTGGTGGAGGATACACGGTACAAGGCACCGTGTTGTTGTGGAGGGTACACGGTACAAGGCACCGTGTTGTTGTGGAGGGTACAAGGCACCGTGTTGTGGAGGATACACGGTACTAGGCACCGTGTTGTGGTGGAGGGTACACGGTACAAGGCACCGTGTTGTGGAGGGTACACGGAACAAGGCCCCGTGTTGTGGTGGAGGATACACGGTACAAGGCACCGTGTTGTGGTGGAGGATACACGGTACAAGGCACCGTGTTGTGGTGGAGGGTACACGGTACAAGGCACCGTGTTGTGGTGGAGGGTACACGGTACAAGGCACCGTGTTGTCAGCCCGGGTCAAGATCAGTCTCCGCCTTGACCCAATTATCTCTCTCGCACTCTAGTAATTGGCAGCTTTTGTTGAGAGGGGCCTATTTTGTCCGGGTGTTCTTGAGTAATGGGTTGGGTGTTCGGCAGTCGGCACCCTCACTTCTCGCACTCTTGTGTAATAGATTCAGCTACTCGGAACAAGTTCCAAGTAGCACAGGCTATGGTGAGCCCGTAGTGGACTTACCTGGCACAGGAGAGGCGTTTTCGCTCTCATGCTCACTAATGTCTTACAGGTATGCAGGCATACTGTGTTACAGGCATGCTGTGTTACTGGCATACTGTGTTACAGACATACTGTGTTACAGGCATACCATGTTACAGGCATACTGTGTTACAGGCATACCATGTTACAGGCATACTGTGTTACAGGCATACTGTGTTACAGGCATACTGTGTTACAGGCATACTGTGTTACAGACATACTGTGTTACAGGCATACTGTGTTACAGACATACTGTGTTACAGGCATACCATGTTACAGGCATACTGTGTTACAGGCATACCATGTTACAGGCATACTGTGTTACAGGCATACTGTGTTACAGACATACTGTGTTACAGACATACTGTGTTACAGGCATACTGTGTTACAGACATACTGTGTTACAGGCATACCATGTTACAGGCATACCATGTTACAGGCATACCATGTTACAGGCATACTGTGTTACAGGCATACTGTGTTACAGACATACTGTGTTACAGGCATACTGTGTTACAGGCATACTGTGCCGCAGACACAGGACTTAACGGGCAACAGGCATACAGAGAAAACGGAATAACAGGCACATAGAACAGCACGCACTGTGTTGCTCTGGTCCTTATAACACGTACGTCCTCTTACCGAGTAAGAGCCCTTGAGGGCATACTGAGGTACAGGCATAAGATGTGATAAGGTCATAAAGCGCAGCGGTTATTACTCTTGTGGTAATGATCCCATGAGGCTCTTGAGAGTTAATTGTTATCATGAGTTATGATAACATGTCATTACTTGGTGAATGATCAGAAGCTAATGAGGCTGGCAAGGTATTCACTACTACTTTTTCCTGCGTATTTAATATTTGTATTTACTATTTGTATCTGCAGAATCGAGCTATTAGCTCTTGGTCCCCGCCTTTTTAATCAATTTATTTTTCATCTATTATGTCTACTACACATCTATCTAACACACACACACACACACACACACACACACACACACACACACACACACACACACACACACACACACACACACACACACACACATTCCCAGGAAGCAGCTCGTAGTAGCCATCTAACTCCCAGGCACCTGTTTACTGCTAAGTGAACGGGAGCAACAGAGTGAAAAAAACTCTGCCCATTTATTTCTGCCTCTATCGGGATCGAACGCGGGCTCTTAGGACTACGACCCCAGAGCGCTGTCCACTCAGCCGTGAGGCCCTACTCCCCCCCTGTGTGTTTGTGTGTTAACCCTGTCATTAAATTTTTAAAACTAAACAGGTCATAATATTGCCAACGATCTGGCGGACTACAAAAAAATTAAACAATGCTTATTGACAAAGAAACAAAATATTAGTGTTCCTATATATGAAAATTCAAAACAATTTCATTAAGCAATTACACAACAGCGCCATAACTTCCCCCTCTGATATTCACACCACAAAACTCCTGCCAAGAGAAACAAAGGAATCAGAGGCAAGAAATGTTCCCTCATTTGCACATATAATTAAAAATCATTCATTTGCTAACACATTCATTAAAATTAAAGTGAGCATTTGTGAGGGTGTTGCTGTTGTGGGGTCCGCAGTGTTGACCCAGACTGCAACACTAGAGATAATAGTAATTAATAGTCTCTCCAACACTTGCGTTCTCCTCTTCCTCTACCTCAGCTCACCCATCCTCTCGGTACTCCACGTGAAGAGCTCTTAACTTTCTCCACACGTAAGCCGCAGTCCAGGACAATAGAGTAATTACACGGGTTGCCACAGCCTCATACTGCCGCAACACAACACATGACACCCTCAAGGTCACATGCCTCTCAAGTAAGAATATGATAGAGGGAGGGAGGGTAGGGAGAGAGAGAGAGGGAGGGCAGGGAAGAGAGAGAGAGGGGGAAGGCAGGGAAGAGAGAGAGAGAGAGGGGGAAGGCAGGGAAAAGAGAGAGAGAGAGAGAGAGGGGGAAGGCAGGGAAAAGAGAGAGAGAGAGAGAGAGGGGGAAGGCAGGGAAAAGAGAGAGAGAGAGAGAGAGAGGGGGAAGGCAGGGAAAAGAGAGAGAGAGAGAGAGAGGGGGGGGGGAAGGCAGGGAAAAGAGAGAGAGGGGGAAGGCCGGGAAAAGAGAGAGAGAGAGAGAGAGAAAGAGAGAGGGAAGAAAAGAAAACAGTCTGGCACTCATTGTCTTGAATTTGCACACAAGTAGCTACTTAGGTTTTTTTTATAGTAGTTCACACCGTCTGGAATTATCGTGAAGTGGGCAGACATTAGAGATTTTGAACGTTAGGAAAAATGTTCGTTTTTTTGTAGAAGGGAACACAAAGGGAATATTTGCATAAGGAGAGTACAGTGGGTGTTACTTAACACACACACACACCGTTGGAACTTCTTGCACCTGTGGGCAAGAAACACGATTTGTTAATTTGTCAACAAATTTTTACTTTGCACAAGGGAAATAGTGAAAATAATTAAATAATTTAATAATTAAAATACTGGAATATTTTGATGAAGATAACAGTTTACGCTTCAGATAACCACTTGGAAATGTATACAACATGACTATCTTATCTTGAGGTTATCTTGAGATGATTTCGGGGCTTTAGTGTCCCCGCGGCCCGGTCCTCGACTAGGCCTCCACCCCCAGGAAGCAACCCGTGACAGCTGACTAACACCCAGGTACCTATTTACTGCTAGGTAACAGGGGCATAGGGTGAAAGAAACTCTGCCCATTGTTTCTCGCCGGCTCCTGGGATCGAACCCAGGACCACAGGATCACAAGTCCCGCGTGCTGTCCGCTCGGCCGACCGGCTCCCCCAACCTGCATGCACTATACTACTCGTCTACAGTACTGAACTGTGAAAGACAACTCACTATATGTTCAAAATGTTCGCTCACAGTGCATGCTGTTCATGGTACCCACTCACAGTGCATCTTCCAGAGTGGCCCAGTTACAGTGCACGCTGTTCCTGGTACCCACTCACAGTGCATCTTCCAGAGTGGCCCAGTTACAGTGCACGCTGTTCATGGTACCCACTCACAGTGCATCCTCCAGAGTGGCCCAGTTACAGTGCACGCTGTTCATGGTACCCACTCACAGTGCATCCTCCAGAGTGGCCCAGTTACAGTGCATGCTGTTCATGGTACCCACTCACAGTGCATCTTCCAGAGTGGCCCAGTTACAGTGCACGCTGTTCATGGTACCCACTCACAGTGCATCTTCCAGAGTGGCCCAGTTACAGTGCACGCTGTTCATGGTACCCACTCACAGTGCATCTTCCAGAGTGGCCCAGTTACAGTGCACGCTGTTCATGGTACCCACTCACAGTGCATCTTCCAGAGTGGCCCAGTTACAGTGCACGCTGTTCATGGTACCCACTCACAGTGCATCTTCCAGAGTGGCCCAGTTACAGTGCACGCTGTTCATGGTACCCACTCACAGTGTATCCTCCAGAGTGGCCCAGTTACAGTGCACGCTGCTCATGCCGACCACTTACAGTGCAGTATTTACAATTAATTTCGGAAAGTAAATGAAGGGAATAGTGAACGGACACAGTGGTGTGAGGTTGTTGGCCAGCATGACGACCACTCTGCCATGAAACCCCACACGCTATGTAGGCGCTGGCGACCAGATGTTGAGAAGCGCCAGCAGAAATATGTGCATGTAGGTTAACAACCTTGTTAAGCATCACCTTAACGAGGCGTCCACTTGGCTAGTCTGCTTCTTGGAGAGAACTGGGGGGGGGGGGACAGCAAGAATATATTATATACCAGACTGTGTATAATAAACCATATACCAGACTGTGTATAATAAACCATATACCAGACTGTGTATAATAAACCATATACCAGACTGTGTATAATAAACCATATACCAGACTGTGTATAATTGTCGGAAAATCCGACAGCATTTAATATATCATACAGACAGATAAGAGCTGTGTTGTATAAACAAGTTACCCATAGAAAACGTAACTTGTAGTGGAATTACCGTCTAAAGAAAACGGGATATCATCACCACATACTATTATAATTCACCAGCTATTCTGCTGGGAATTATTCTTAAATACATTAGTCTTTGGACTTTACCATCATAAAAACATCTTATATAAATTAACTTAATTATCAATATTAAAGTAGAGTAAATGTGACCCTTCTATCACTTTCTGAAATCTGGACAAAGTAGGCCAGGCGTCAGAGTGGGGAAGGAGGGCAGCCATTGTTATTGAGACCAGAGGCTCACACGGGAGCAAATTCAGCTCCTGTTAAATTTACTTGGACGTAGTGTTATGGAAGCCAAAGGTGTACCATTGTCAACACGCTGTCTACAAATTCAAGTTAAGTCTATCCGAAACCCGTTTATCATTCATTTATGGCCATTAATGTCAGGATATAGGGTGACCCGGTTAGATCGCGAAATCGCCTCAAACTAAAGGTAATTAAGCCAGGTCTTCATGTTCCATGTACTGTTTTCTCTGATATACTTGTCATATATAGGTATCTGGCTTCACAGCTAGCGCACTTTTGACAGGTCAAGACGAGGATGCAAGATTATGTGCACCAGTTACTGGGTGATATGGAAGCTACCTCAAAGAGGATAATTTGGTGTCTACACCCTAGTTATACCTGGTGGACTAACCTGCTGTACTATAAGATAAGGAACCTCTTCAATGTATGTAGATACTGTAGTTTGATTGGCTGCATATATATATTAATTTAATAACCCCCCCTAATGTGTAGAGGATCGATTTGTGAGATTAAGAGATTATTGCAGAAATACAGTCCACTTATCATTATACAAATTGCTATCGAAGTATATAAATTAACGTAAATATAAATTCATATAAATTAAATAAATATAAATCTCACAGGTCGGTTCCCACATTATTTGGTCATCTTCGAACCGGATGACGGATTATTTGATCCTTTGAACCCACATTTGGTCATCTTAGTACCGGATGAACCAGTTAACCAGTGGATTCATTAAATATACTAGTGCAGTGTTATTTAAACAAAGGCCAGCAGTCAAGACGGCAGCCTAGCCTCGAGGGAGCTCAGGAGCCTCCCTCAGCCCAGTTCAGCTTCGTCAGCGGTTTCATGCACACCCACAGATATTTGGTGGCGTGTTATTTCGTGAAATGACAGCGCTAATATAGAACCCAGCCAAATTAGTGACTGTGTCGCGAGATTGTTCACGGATTTCGTGGTGTTACATTTCGCGAGAGATTATCTACGAATTTTGTGGAGTTTATTTCGCGAGGTCACTAATAACATTTAATACTTCTTGATAATATTAGAAGTTTCTTAGAGGCTAATTAAGAGGCTATTATCAATAATTGTGTATATTATTTCTCCAAATAGAGAATTATTTAATATATATTGCACTAGTGATCACAGTATAATATTTACTAATTGCCAACCCACAACAGGGTAGGATATTAACCATTGACTAGTTGAACTATTATTGTTCATCCTAGTCCCATTATTACCATAGTCAGTTGTACTATATTGATTAACCTAACACCATTAATGAATGGTCCAGACCCTATTTTGGGTGTAATTTTTATCAACTCGAATTGAGTTGTATATATAATAATTTACTTATGATCATTACACCTTTGAGTGATTAATTAGTGTCTCTACCATCCTAGGGTGATATAGAAGAGCTAACCTAAAGGTACTTCCAGTGACACTGGTTTATCACTCAAATCATTAGTGTGTATGATTGTATATATATAATGTGTATTAATTTTAAGTGCTAACCTCTAGTAGAGGTAGGATTATTGCCTAGTGAGTTCAGAATTTACCCTAGGCTACCATTAGAGTTTGTTCAGTATTATGAGCAGCCCAAGTACAAGCCCCACAAGGCTTCACCAACTAGCCAGTATGGATAATGCAGGGAGAATGAAAAGAACCCTTGCAGGTCTTAAAGGCCACTTAACAAGACAGATCAAGAAATGTGAAGATTTGTCACAACAATCTCAAGTTGATTATGCTGACCTGGAAAGCTATTATCAAGCAGCTGCAGGTAAATTTGAGCAAATCAAATGCCAAATAGCAACATATGTGGCTGAACTTGCCAACACTAATTTATCAGAAACAGAAATAGACGACATTATGGTTGATCTTGCGAATTATGAAGATCACACTCAGGCCACGTTACAGCCTTATGTCAAATTAATTGCCCAGAACAAGGCAACAGCAACAACAACTACAGTTGCATCTAATACGAGTCAAGCAGAAGCTCGACTCCCTCCAATTAATTTACCCACTTTCTCAGGAAAAGATGAGGAAGATTGGGACGAATTTTGGAACAAATTCGTTGACCTTGTAGACTCAAAACAATCTTTACCAAAGAGTAGTAAATTCTCTTATTTGCAAGGCCAATTATCAGGTGAGGCTAAAACAGTAGTATCCCATCTGAGATTAACTAATGACGGCTATGATCTGGCAGTAAAACTCCTCAAGGATAATTATGCTGATCCAGAAGTAAGAACATCACATTTAGTTCATGAGCTGTTGCATTTACCCCCACCGGAGGCTTCAGCTGATTCACTCCAAGTCTTCAAGCTGGAGGTAGAATCATTGATCAATGCCCTCAGCCTGACAGCAGATACAAACGGGGCTGAGTGGGTCTTGAAAATAATTGTCCAGGAGAAAATACCTAGGGACATATTGAGACAAATGAGTGCTCATTACAATAAAAGTATCTTATCCATGAATGAAATATCTGAAGGTTTAAAGTCAGTAGTTCATCAATTACGAACACATGACAAATTAAAACCACCAAGTAAACCCTCAGAAACCAATAATAGTAAACCACAGAGTACCAAAGGTACTCCAAATCAATCTAGACAATATAATTCAACACCAAAGTGGAACAGTAGCAGTGTGGGCGTATATGCAGTGGGACCCTCCAAGCCTATAGTTACTGGGTCATCCAAGAACGTGACACCAAAGGGTACTGGAAGCTATGGAACATGTTTGTTCTGCAATGAGAAACATTCAATGTACCACTGCTCTAATTTTCCTGATAGTAACGCCCGTGTTGAGCGACTCAAAGATTTGCAACATTGCACGAGGTGCCTCAGGAAACATAACATCAAGGACTGTGATACCCAATTACACACCTGTAATAGGTGTAACAAAGGTCAGCACCATGCAGCATTGTGCAGAGACACCAAAACAACGTCTCCAAACCCCAAGGTGGAAGATAGCATTCCCACCACAGTACAGTACTGCAAGGTGCAACCAACAAAGAGTGTCCAATCAGCAAAGTCTAAAGGTAATACGACTTTGCCTACTGCCCAAATTACCATCCTGAATAAGAGGGCCAAGGTCCATACCCGTGGGTTGTTTGACCAAGGATCCCAGAGAACATATATCACTAAAAAGCTGGCAGATGAATTACAATTAAGGCCTGTAGCCCAGATGTCATTCAACATCTCAGGGTTTGTAACAGATGCAGGACCTCAAGTCTACCAGGTGGTACAACCATCAGTACGTTTAGGCAGGTACGTCTGTCGAGTACAAGCCATTGTGGTGGACAAAATACCAGTAGACCTACAAGTTCAAGGTCTGAGAGCAACAGCCAAATTCCTGAGAAATAGAGGAATAAAATTGGCAGATAATATTAAGTCTGATCACCTCAACGACTTCGGTCTCCTTGTAGGGACAGACTATTGTCATCGATTCATCGGTAGCCCTACTAAATATCAGGGCATAACCATGTTAAACTCTGCAGGAGGTAAATTACTCTCAGGCCCAGTATCAAGCCTGAGGAGACCTATGCCTGCAGATAAACAATACCAATAGAAACTAAATTTGTCAGCTGATTATATTTCTCCAGTAGC
Organism: Procambarus clarkii; assembly: GCF_040958095.1. Lineage (NCBI taxonomy): Eukaryota > Metazoa > Arthropoda > Malacostraca > Decapoda > Cambaridae > Procambarus > Procambarus clarkii. The sequence goes on from NC_091186.1 coordinate 26,982,717, forward strand.
ATTATACTAAGGAGATTACAGCTGACTATAGTAACAGAGGTTGATGTTAGTATCATCATTTAAAGCTGAAGATGAGTTCATGAGGCCTCAGTGGCAAATCAGTGAACAGTAGCCTAAAACAGCTACAAGTCACTGCGACCAATGTCACTGAACCCACTGCAGTCTCAGAACCATACTTTACTTCAATGATGAGCTATTCAATCTTCTGAATCAATTTACTAAATTAAACCCCAATAAATCTGATGACTGATTTGATACATTTATTATTTAATCAAGATGTATTCCATGGGCCTCAGTGTTTATATATCAGTGACCAGTTACCTGAAGAAACTTCAAGTTATATCTATGTCACTGATCTCACTGCAGTCCCTGAATCATACTTGACTGTAGTACTTGATCACATCCAGTCTTCTGGGTTAAATAATATGTAATAAGGCTTGAATATTAGCCTTTCAAGAGTTGACAAGGAAATGAAATCGCATTAGACTTCTAACCCCTGCAACTCTAGTACGGGACATCCGTCCTGTACGAACAGACACACAAATGTGTGATTACTAACTACTAACATCAAATTAATGTAATAATTCGATGGAGGAGTATCGGTGTTCGTCTGTTCTAATCAGGACTTCGACCCGTGAGCAGCCCCCTGGGGAATTATGTCGGAAAATCCGACAGCATTTAATATATCATACAGACAGATAAGAGCTGTGTTGTATAAACAAGTTACCCATAGAAAACGTAACTTGTAGTGGAATTACCGTCTAAAGAAAACGGGATATCATCACCACATACTATTATAATTCACCAGCTATTCTGCTGGGAATTATTCTTAAATACATTAGTCTTTGGACTTTACCATCATAAAAACATCTTATATAAATTAACTTAATTATCAATATTAAAGTAGAGTAAATGTGACCCTTCTATCACTTTCTGAAATCTGGACAAAGTAGGCCAGGCGTCAGAGTGGGGAAGGAGGGCAGCCATTGTTATTGAGACCAGAGGCTCACACGGGAGCAAATTCAGCTCCTGTTAAATTTACTTGGACGTAGTGTTATGGAAGCCAAAGGTGTACCATTGTCAACACGCTGTCTACAAATTCAAGTTAAGTCTATCCGAAACCCGTTTATCATTCATTTATGGCCATTAATGTCAGGATATAGGGTGACCCGGTTAGATCGCGAAATCGCCTCAAACTAAAGGTAATTAAGCCAGGTCTTCATGTTCCATGTACTGTTTTCTCTGATATACTTGTCATATATAGGTATCTGGCTTCACAGCTAGCGCACTTTTGACAGGTCAAGACGAGGATGCAAGATTATGTGCACCAGTTACTGGGTGATATGGAAGCTACCTCAAAGAGGATAATTTGGTGTCTACACCCTAGTTATACCTGGTGGACTAACCTGCTGTACTATAAGATAAGGAACCTCTTCAATGTATGTAGATACTGTAGTTTGATTGGCTGCATATATATATTAATTTAATAACCCCCCCTAATGTGTAGAGGATCGATTTGTGAGATTAAGAGATTATTGCAGAAATACAGTCCACTTATCATTATACAAATTGCTATCGAAGTATATAAATTAACGTAAATATAAATTCATATAAATTAAATAAATATAAATCTCACAGGTCGGTTCCCACAATAATAAACCATATACCAGACTGTGTATAATAAACCATATACCAGACTGTGTATAATAAACCATATACCAGACTGTGTATAATAAACCATATACCAGACTGTGTATAATAAAACATATATCAAACTGTGTAAAATAAAGCATATTATATACTACTTTGTGTATATTACAATATTAAACAGCAGACTGTGTATTAAGTGTCAAGAGGGAGACAAATGTAGTGACGTATTTGTGTTTGGTGAGAAGAGCAGCACACAAGCCATGCTAGACCACAAAAACAACTTTATCCTTTTAAATGTCAGGGGGATGGCGGACACGGCCTCTGACCTACACCCCCTGTGGTGGGCTAATGGCCCTTCCCCCCTCCCCCCCCAATTTCCCCTGCAACAAGCCATTATTTACCGCTGCTACATAATATCACCAGCCAGAGGTGCTCCTGGCCACAAAGACATTTTCTCTGTTCCGTTAACACACATCAATTTTTTAGCCGATCTTATTCATGTCGTAAACGTGATTGAAACAATGATTGTATGTGTATTTATCGAGCTCATTAAACAAGTGGAGGAGCTTCATACAGAGATCTAGTCGGTAAACGTGTAAAAACGGTGGTGATATCGTGTCTCGCTGGGCGGTACCCGACACCCTGGGGGCCCCCCCGACACCCTGGGGGTGCCCGACACCCTGGGGGCCCCCCGACACCCTGGGGGGGGGGGCGACACCCTGGGGGAGCCCGCGGGCCGGAGTTCAGACTCCAGCTGCTGGGCCAGGGGAGGCGGGGAAGATGTGGGGCGGGTGTAGAGCTAAGGTCAGCCCTCACCTGAAGGGAGGGGAGGCAGAGTGGGAAGCCAGGCTTAGCCTCCCGGTGCTGGGCGGAGGGAAAGGAGATGGGTGAATGTGCAGCCAAGATAAACTTCCACCTGGGGGGGGGATGGGGAGGGGTCGGAGTGTACAGCTAACCTCTGACTCCAGCTCGTGGTGGGGAGGAGGAGAGGAGGGGGGGGGGAGGAAGAGTAAGTGGGATGCCAAGCTCAGCCTCCTGAGACCACTCTACTACAGTATTAGGGACTTTTAAAGGCCACTCTAATGATAGGAGAAAATCCCTTAACAGAGACCAGGCAAGAAGCAAATACAATCTTTAGTGGCACCAGTGGTGGTGCCACTAACCTAGCACCAGTGGTGGTGCCACTTACCTGGCACCAGTGGTGGTGCCACTAACCTAGCACCAGTGGTGGTGCCACTAACCTAGCACCAGTGGTGGTGCCACTAACCTAGCACCAGTGGTGGTGCCACTTACCTGGCACCAGTGGTGGTGCCACTAACCTAGCACCAGTGGTGGTGCCACTAACCTAGCACCAGTGGTGGTGCCACTTACCTGGCACCAGTGGTGGTGCCACTAACCTAGCACCAGTGGTGGTGCCACTAACCTAGCACCAGTGGTGGTGCCACTAACCTAGCACCAGTGGTGGTGCCACTAACCTGGCACCAGTGGTGGTGCCACTAACCTAGCACCAGTGGTGGTGCCACTAACCTAGCACCAGTGGTGGTGCCACTAACCTAGCACCAGTGGTGGTGCCACTAACCTGGCACCAGTGGTGGTGCCACTAACCTGGCACCAGTGGTGGTGCCACTAACCTGGCACCAGTGGTGGTGCCACTAACCTAGCACCAGTGGTGGTGCCACTAACCTGGCACCAGTGGTGGTGCCACTAACCTGGCACCAGTGGTGGAGCCACTAACCTGGCACCAGTGGTGGTGCCACTTACCTGGCACCAGTGGTGGTGCCACTAACCTGGCACCAGTGGTGGTGCCACTTACCTGGCACCAGTGGTGGTGCCACTAACCTGGCACCAGTGGTGGTGCCACTTACCTGGCACCAGTGGTGGTGCCACTAACCTGGCACCAGTGGTGGTGCCACTTACCTGGCACCAGTGGTGGTGCCACTTACCTGGCACCAGTGGTGGTGCCACTAACCTGGCACCAGTGGTGGTGCCACTTACCTGGCACCAGTGGTGGAGCCACTAACCTGGCACCAGTGGTGGTGCCACTAACCTGGCACCAGTGGTGGTGCCACTTACCTGGCACCAGTGGTGGAGCCACTAACCTGGCACCATTGTAATAACTGTTATTCTCCGGAGTTATCAACACATGCGGCACAATTATGTTCCCCGAGTGTGGCAGGACACGGCACTCACTTGACACCATCTGCCACTCTCCGGAGGCTGTTATGACACCTGTCCGTCACTCACCACTCTGCCGGGCTTGTAGTGACACCTGTCCATCACCCGTGATTGCCATTTATCTGTACACTGTTGGGTATGTCATGGCACTTGTCACACTCGCGAAGATGTCACCAAACATGGCACTCATCTCTCTACTAAGGTTGCTATGACAGGTCCCTCATTTCCGCGGGTTTGTCATGGGACCTGGGGCTCACTTGTCATGTCTCCGGAGGTAGTCAGGACTATTGTTTGTCACTCTACCGGAGTTGCAATGTCACTTTACCTGTCACTTCCCTGTCAATACCAAGCAAAGGCAACATAAAAGTACCTTCCTGCCTACCACTCGACCACTAAGCTGCTGTTGTTGTTTAAGATTCACTAACTGGAAGAAAATGTTCCAAGTAGCACGGGCTATGGTGAGCCCGTAGTGCCTTCTGAGCTACAACTCTCCCACCTGCTTGTTCCTTCGTTGATAGTGTGTGTGTGGTGGCCATGATGGCTCACTGTACGGGTGGGGAGGGACCCCTGTTGAACGGTGAGGAGGACCTGCTGTGCGTCTGAAGGTGACCTAGAAGGTGGACACATACTACAGCCTTTACTGGAGGGGAGAAAGAGAAATGGAGACAGTTATAATAGTCACTCCCGGCAGATGGATGGATATCTCGTTTTCTGTTGCTCACTCTAGCTGCCTGGGGGTGGGGGGCCGATGAGTTCCTTACACACGGAAGCTGTTGCTCTTCCTCTCACTCTCTCTTACCCTTCTGCCTTCCCTCTTTCTCTCTCTCCAGGTTTTAACGCCAACACTAAAAGCGTTCGCGTTTGTTTATTTTAAAGTCCGAGGCTGGTATCTGTTGTAAGATAAGATGTGTATTATTGGTATAAACTCAATTTCACGAGACGTTTAAACTGAGCACAGGGTGAAGTTTTGTCCACCCGTGAACCTGAGGGTACAGGTTAAAGTTGGAGCCATCTGTGACAGAGGGTACAGTAAGAGGACGGAGCCATCTGTGACAGAGGGTACAGTAAGAGGACGGAGCCATCTGTGACAGAGGGTACAGTAAGAGGACGGAGCCATCTGTGACAGAGGGTACAGTAAGAGGACGGAGCCATCTGTGACAGAGGGTACAGTAAGAGAACGAAGCCATCTGTAACCAGAGGGTACAGTAAGAGGACGAAGCCATCTGTGACAGAGGGTACAGTAAGAGGACGGAGCCATCTGTGACAGAGGGTACAGTAAGAGGACGGAGCCATCTGTGACAGAGGGTACAGTAAGAGGACGGAGCCATCTGTGACAGAGGGTACAGTAAGAGGACGAAGCCATCTGTAACCAGAGGGTACAGTAAGAGGACGAAGCCATCTGTGACAGGGTACAGTAAGAGGACGAAGCCATCTGTAACCAGAGGGTACAGTAAGAGGACGAAGCCATCTGTGACAGAGGGTACAGTAAGAGGACGAAGCCATCTGTGACAGAGGGTACAGTAAGAGGACGAAGCCATCTGTAAGCCTTCAGATCTATGAGAATCTAGTCAGTCGTGTTATAGTGGTAATAATTATACATATAATAAATAAATACTCAAATTTGTTGTTAAATCTGAAAATAATGTTACATTGTTCACATAATAAAAAGTGAGTAATGTAGAGGAGGCTGCGAGTGTGGACAGGATAGACGATGAGATCTGTGGTCCAGAATACATTAGCACTTAGAGCTACGTGTAGTTACCGGTATGGTGACGATAATACTAGCACTGGAGAGCAGGTGTAGTCAGTGAATCATGTTAAACCCGGGAATCCCTTCCATCCTGACTTGTTGTATAGACGACCTGCTCAACAGTGACTGGCACTGCCTGTGGCGTCCCAGAAGTGTCCACAAGACTGGCACTGGCGTCCCAGAAGTGTCCACAAGACTGGCACTGGCAGCGACGTCCCAGAAGTGTCCACAAGACTGGCAGTAGCGTCCCAGAAGTGTCCACAAGACTGGCACTGGCAGCGACGTCCCAGAAGTGTCCACAAGACTGGCACTGGCAGCGACGTCCCAGAAGTGTCCACATGACTGGCACTGGCAGCGACGTCCCAGAAGTGTCCACAAGACTGGCACTGGCAGCGACGTCCCAGAAGTGTCCACAAGACTGGCACTGGCAGCGACGTCCCAGAAGTGTCCACATAACTGGCACTGGCAGCGACGTCCCAGAAGTGTTCACAAGACTGGCACTGGCAGCGACGTCCCAGAAGTGTCCACAAGACTGGCACTGGCAGTGGCGTCCCAGAAGTGTCCACATGACTGGCACTGGCGTCCCAGAAGTGTCCACAAGACTGGCACTGGCAGCGACGTCCCAGAAGTGTCCACAAGACTGGCACTGGCAGCGACGTCCCAGAAGTGTCCACATGACTGGCACTGGCGTCCCAGAAGTGTCCACATGACTGGCACTGGCAGCGACGTCCCAGAAGTGTCCACATGACTGGCACTGGCGTCTCAGAAGTGTCCACATGACTGGCACTGGCAGCGACATCCGAAAGTGTCTGGACAATTTAGTAGGGCCGTACACGAACACAAGAGACTGGCACTATGGCCCCAATGGAACCAGAGAGACATTAGACAGAATGTTGTCATTGTCAGGGTAGTGTATAATTGGAACACGCTAAGTGATGTGGAACAGCCTCCACATCATGTGGAACAGCTTCCACATCATGTGGAACAGCCTCCCCATCATGTTGAACAGCCTCCCCATCATGTGGAACAGCCTCCCCATCATGTGGAACAGCCTCCACATCATGTGGAACAGCCTCCCCATCATGTGGAACAGCCTCCCCATCATGTGGAACAGCCTCCACATCATGTGGAACAGCCTCCACATCATGTGGAACAGCCTCCCCATCATGTGGAACAGCCTCCCCATCATGTGGAACAGCCTCCCCATCATGTGGAACAGCCTCCCCATCATGTGGAACGGCCTCCCCATCATGTGGAACAGCCTCCCCATCATGTGGAGGCAGCTTCCCATCATGTGAAGGCGGCTGCTCATCATGCGCACATACCCAGCTTTATATGTAGATATGGCAGAGTCCGGTAGTCTCTGAAACTTATAAACTTGTTAATTTATACAAATTAATTTATGGAAACTTAAGAGTTACGAGGAGAGACCCAAGAGGTGCGTGAGTACAGCTTGTACATCACACGCAACACAGCATACAACACAGCACACACAACACATTACACACGCAACACAGCATACAACACAGCACACACAACACATTACACACGCAACACAGCATACAACACAGCACACACAACACATTACACACGCAACACAGCATACAACACAGCACACACAACACATTACACACGCAACACAGCATACAACACAGCACACACAACACATTACACACGCAACACAGCATACAACACAGCACACACAACACATTACACACGCAACACAGCATACAACACAGCACACACAACACATTACACACGCAACACAGCATACAACACAGCACACACAACACATTACACACGCAACAAATCACCGGTTCATAAGGTAAAGTAAGAGAACAATATGGCTCTGACCAGCCTCTTATCTTGAGGTTATCTTGAGATGATTTCGGGGCTTTAGTGTCCCCGCGGCCCGGTCCTCGACCAGGCCTCCACCCCCAGGAAGCAGCCCGTGACAGCTGACTAACACCCAGGTACCTATTTTACTGCTAGGTAACAGGGACATAGGGTGAAAGAAACTCTGCCCATTATTTCTCGCCGGCGCCTGGGATCGAACCCACAGGATCACAAGTCCAGTGTGCTGTCCGCTCGGCCAACCGGCTCCTCCTGGTAGGCACAGCAAAATGTTTTCCTGATAGCAGTGATTACCAGGATGATAACAAAAGACTCCAGCACAAGAACGGGTCAATGCTGTGATAAGAGACTCGCCAATATGGAAGGTTTACGGGGTGGTAAACTGAGGCAACAGTGATGGAAGGTTTACGGGGTGGTAAACTGAGGCAACAATGATGGAAGGTTTACGGGGTGGTAAACTGAGTGCATCAGGGATGGAAGGTTTACGGGGGTGGTAAACTGAGGCAACAGTGATGGAAGGTTTACGGGGGTGGTAAACTGAGGCAACAGTGATGGAAGGTTTACGGGGGTGGTAAACTGAGACAACAGTGATGGAAGGTTTACGGGGTGGTAAACTAAGGCAACAGTGATGGAAGGTTTACGGGGGTGGTAAACTGAGGCAACAGTGATGGAAGGTTTCCGTGGTGGTAAACTGAGGCAACAGTGATGGAAGATTTCCGTGGTGGTAAACTGAGGCAACAGTGATGGAAGGTTTACGGGGTGGTAAACTAAGGCAACAGTGATGGAAGGTTTACGGGGGTGGTAAACTGAGACAACAGTGATGGAAGGTTTACGGGGTGGTAAACTAAGGCAACAGTGATGGAAGGTTTACAGGGGTGGTAAACTGAGACAACAGTGATGGAAGGTTTACGGGGTGGTAAACTGAGGCAACAGTGATGGAAGGTTTACGGGGGTGGTAAACTGAGGCAACAGTGATGGAAGGTTTCCGTGGTGGTAAACTGAGGCAACAGTGATGGAAGGTTTCCGGGGTGGTAAACTGAGGCAACAGAGATGGAAGGTTTACGGGGTGGTAAACTGAGATGACACGGATGTTTTAGGGAGAGAGAGAGAGAGAGAGAGACAGAGAGAGAGACAGAGAGAGAGAGAGACAGAGAGAGAGAGAGACAGACAGAGAGACAGAGAAACAGAGAGACAGAGAGACAGAGAGACAGAGAAAGACAGAGAGACAGAGAGAGAGACAGAGAGAGAGAGAGAGAGACAGAGACAGAGAGAGACAGAGACAGAGACAGAGAAACAGAGAGACAGAGAGACAGAGAAAGACAGAGAGACAGAGAGAGAGACAGAGAGAGAGAGACAGAGAGAGAGAGACAGAGAGAGAGAGACAGAGACAGAGACAGAGAGAGACAGAGACAGAGAGACAGAGACAGAGACAGAGAGAGAGAGACAGAGAGAGAGAGACAGAGAAACAGAGAGACAGAGAGAGAGAGAGAATGAATGTGGAATTAATGACATTAATGAATAACGGATAAGGGCGAGACTCTAACTATAAAATTACATTACAACATCCTTGGAGACTGTGACTGTTAAGCAGATAGTTCAGTTCATTTATTATGCACCCCATAAGAGTTCTGTGGGGGGTAGTGGACATGGTTACAGAGGCACATAATGGGCTCAGGGACTGAACTCCACAATTCGTTTAGCTAAACTAGTCCTGATAAGCTTGTTACACAAATTTAATGTATATTGGTGTATCAACAATGGGTTCAAGACCGAGCATAAGGACAGTCTCTAAGATAAGCAACTTACATATGTGGAGAGCTAGTGCTATGACAATTGTTATGTAAGCTGAGAGGTCTCCCTCCTCCCACAGTAAGCTGAGAGTTCTCCTCCCACAGTAACCTGAGAGTTCTCTCTCCTCCCACAGTAACCTGAGAGTTCTCTCTCCTCCCACAGTAAGCTGAGAGTTCTCCTCCCACAGTAACCTGAGAGTTCTCTCTCCTCCCACAGTAAGCTGAGAGTCCTCTCTCCTCCCACAGTAAGCTGAGAGTTCTCTCTCCTCCCACAGTAACCTGAGAGTTCTCTCTCCTCCCACAGTAAGCTGAGAGTCCTCTCTCCTCCCACAGTAAGCTGAGAGTTCTCCTCCCACAGTAACCTGAGAGTTCTCTCTCCTCCCACAGTAAGCTGAGAGTTCTCTCTCCTCCCACAGTAACCTGAGAGTTCTGTCTCCTCTCACAGTAAGCTGAGAGTCCTCTCTCTTCCCACAGTAAGCTGAGAGTCCTCTCTCCTCCCACAGTAAGCTGAGAGTTCTCTCTCCTCCCACAGTAAGCTGAGAGTCCTCCCTCCTCGCACAGTAAGCTGAGAGTCCTCCCTCCTCCCACAGTAAGCTGAGAGTCCTCCCTCCTCCCACAGTAAGCTGAGAGTCCTCCCTCCTCCCACAGTAAGCTGAGAGTCCTCCCTCCTCCCACAGTAAGCTGAGAGTCCTCCCTCCTCCCACAGTAAGCTGAGAGTTCTCTCCTCCCACAGTAAGCTGAGAGTTCTCTCTCCTCCCACAGTAAGCTGAGAGTTCTCCTCCCACAGTAACCTGAGAGTTCTCTCTCCTCCCACAGTAACCTGAGAGTGCTCTCTCCTCCCACAGTAACCTGAGAGTTCTCTCTCCTCCCACAGTAAGCTGAGAGTCCTCTCTCCTCCCACAGTAAGCTGAGAGTTCTCTCTCCTCCCACAGTAAGCTGAGAGTTCTCCTCCACAGTAACCTGAGAGTTCTCTCTCCTCCCACAGTAAGCTGAGAGTCCTCTCTCCTCCCACAGTAAGCTGAGAGTTCTCTCTCCTCCCACAGTAAGCTGAGAGTTCTCCTCCCACAGTAACCTGAGAGTTCTCTCTCCTCCCACATTAACCTGAGAGTTCTCTCTCCTCCCACAGTAAGCTGAGAGTTCTCCTCCCACAGTAACCTGAGAGTTCTCTCTCCTCCCACAGTAACCTGAGAGTTCTCTCTCCTCCCACAGTAAGCTGAGAGTCCTCTCTCCTCCCACAGTAAGCTGAGAGTTCTCTCTCCTCCCACAGTAAGCTGAGAGTTCTCCCACAGTAACCTGAGAGTTCTCTCTCCTCCCACAGTAACCTGAGAGTTCTCTCTCCTCCCACAGTAAGCTGAGAGTCCTCTCTCCTCCCACAGTAAGTTGAGAGTTCTCCTCCCACAGTAACCTGAGAGTTCTCTCTCCTCCCACAGTAAGCTGAGAGTTCTCCCACAGTAACCTGAGAGTTCTCTCTCCTCCCACAGTAAGCTGAGAGTCCTCTCTCCTCCCACAGTAAGCTGAGAGTTCTCTCTCCTCCCACAGTAAGCTGAGAGTTCTCCCACAGTAACCTGAGAGTTCTCTCTCCTCCCACAGTAACCTGAGAGTTCTCTCTCCTCCCACAGTAAGCTGAGAGTCCTCTCTCCTCCCACAGTAAGCTGAGAGTTCTCCTCCCACAGTAACCTGAGAGTTCTCTCTCCTCCCACAGTAAGCTGAGAGTTCTCCCACAGTAACCTGAGAGTTCTCTCTCCTCCCACAGTAAGCTGAGAGTCCTCTCCTCCCACAGTAAGCTGAGAGTTCTCTCTCCTCCCACAGTAAGCTGAGAGTTCTCCCACAGTAACCTGAGAGTTCTCTCTCCTCCCACAGTAACCTGAGAGTTCTCTCTCCTCCCACAGTAAGCTGAGAGTCCTCTCTCCTCCCACAGTAAGCTGAGAGTTCTCCTCCCACAGTAACCTGAGAGTTCTCTCTCCTCCCACAGTAAGCTGAGAGTCCTCTCCTCCCACAGTAAGCTGAGAGTCCTCTATCCTCCCACAGTAAGCTGAGAGTCCTCTCTCCTCTCACAGTAAGCTGAGAGTCCTCTCTCCTCCCACAGTAAGCTGAGAGTCCTCTCTCCTCCCACAGTAAGCTGAGAGTCCTCTCTCCTCCCACAGTAAGCTGAGAGTCCTCTCTCCTCCCACAGTAAGCTGAGAGTCCTCTCTCCTCCCACAGTAAGCTGAGAGTCCTCTCTCCTCCCACAGTAAGCTGAGAGTCCTCTCTCCTCCCACAGTAAGCTAAGAGTCCTCTCTCCTCCCACAGTAAGCTGAGAGTCCTTGTTACAAGTGTAGTCAATTAATATAATAATCTCAAGTAATCCGTTTGACAGTTTACAGTAATCCCTTTGATAGTTCAAAGAAATCACTATCCGCTGGAAGTAATCCTCTCTCTATTTCCAAGTAATCCTCCTGCTAGCCTCAATAAATCGCAGTGAGACTCGTCGGTAATCTGTTGCATTACCGGAAATCCTTTCTGAAGTTCAAGTAATCCAGATACGCCTAACCCCATAAATCTCCAACGCTGAGCACTAAATCCTCTTTGTTCTAGACGCTGCATCTTCAATATTCCTCTTAATCTCTCTAATTATGTGGATTTATGATTATTTAACGTGTGGTGGATTTTATCGAATGAATCCACATAGCCAGTTATAATACTTCTTATCAATCAGTTTGTCTGATTCGGTATTTTTCAAGTAATCCAGCTTAGTTGGATGGATTAATCCGCTTATTTTTCGATTAAGCTATAGTTTTGTCAGTAATTCAACTTTTTTTTTCTGGTAATCCCTCTTCTTGAAAATAATCCCAATGACTTTCTCGACAATTTTTTTTTTATTATAATAATCCTTCTCTTACTTAATCAATCATCTCATAAATTGATCTTGCTCTACGGGTAATGGCAACTCTTCAGCTAGATTAATCCATCGAGTCAATCCGAGTAATCCTCTTCGTTGCTCTAGCTAGAGATTATTTCATGATTTTTCAACCATATATATTTTCACGTATAGTGTCCTGATTAGCATATATTCGTTATCTCTGTCTTTCCCGCTATTTATGATATTTTCAGTAGTCCCATGGGACGCCGATATATATATATATATATATATATATATATATATATATATATATATATATATATATATATATATATATATATATATATATATAGTAGGCATCCTTCAGTCTCGGGAGACTATGGAGTTGCGCCCTAGTTGTCAATCCTGGTGCAGCGTCTGGTGTGACTGATGAGGCCAATCCGAGAGTGGCAGTCCATCCCACACCGAGCACAAACGAAGTCCGATTCTGGTCTGTCTTCCTGGTTACCGGCTTTCCTTCTCTGTCTCTTTGCCTCCGATTCCTTGGCAAGTGACTCCTCGAACTTGGAGAGACCTCGTTGAACAGACTGCCTCCAGGCTGAACGGTCTGTAGCCAGTGTCTCCCATATAGCAAGATCGACGTCCATGGCTTTCAGGTCCCTTTTGCATACGTCTTTGTACCGTAGCTGGGGCTTGCCTACTGGACGCTTTCCCTGCATCAGCTCTCCGTACAGGAGATCCTTGGGGATCCTGCCGTCGCCCATTCGCACAACGTGCCCGAGCCAGCGCATTCGTCTCTGTTTCAGCATTGTGTACATGCTGGTGATTCTTGCTCTCCCCAAGACGTTGTTGTTTGTCACCTTGTCCTGCCAGGTGATGTCCAAGATGTGTCGAAGGCAGCGCATGTGGTAGGCATTCAGCCGTCTTTCCTGACGGGCGCGGAGTGTCCAAGACTCACTGCCATAAAGGAGAGTGCTCAGGACACAGGATCTGTAAACCTGAATCTTAGTATACTCAGTTAGCCTATTGTTGGCCCACACTCTCTTTGTCAGTCTGGACATGGTAGTAGATGCCTTACCGATGCGTTTGTTTAGCTCCGTATCAAGAGAGAGGGAGTCAGAGATTGTGGAGCCCAGGTACACGAAGTCGTGAACAACTTCCAGTTTGGAATCAGAGATGCCGATGTCAGGTGGGGAGTCCACTCCTTGTCCCATGACTTGTGTTTTCTTCAGACTGATGGTGAGTCCGAAAGCCTGAGAGGCCTCGCTGAAGCGGGTTATGAGCCGTTGGAGGTCTTCAGCTGAGTGGGCAGTGACTGCTGCGTCGTCGGCAAAGAGGAAGTCGCGCAGACACCTCAGCCGAACCTTTGTCTTGGCTCTCAGCCTGGCGAGGTTAAAGAGCTTCCCATCCGACCTGGTCCGGAGGTAAATGCCTTCCGTGACAGATCCGAAGGCGTGCCGCAGCATAACTGCGAAGAAAATCCCGAATAGGGTTGGAGCCAGTACGCAGCCCTGCTTTACTCCACTTCGGATGTCAAAGGCGCCTGATGTTAGGCCATCAAAGACCACGGTGCCCCTCATGTTCTCATGGAAAGATCTGATGATGCTGAGGAGCCTGGGTGGGCATCCGATCTTGGGGAGGATCTTGAACAGGCCATCCCTGCTGACGAGGTCGAAGGCCTTCGTCAGGTCTATGAAGGCTACAAAGAGTGGCTGCTTCTGTTCCCTGCATTTCTCCTGCAGTTGTCTGAGGGAAAAGACCATGTCGATGGTGGACCTGCCAGCTCTGAATCCACATTGTGATTCTGGATAAACTCTCTCTGCAAGTACTTGGAGCCTCTTCAATGCGACTCGAGCAAACAGCTTTCCGACAATACTGAGGAGGGAGATTCCACGGTAGTTGTTGCAGTCGCCCCTGTCACCTTTATTCTTATACAGTGTGACGATGTTGGCATCCCTCATGTCCTGTGGCACCTCTCCTTCTTCCCAGCAGAGGCAGAGAATTTCGTGCAGCTCCATGAGCAGGCTACCTCTGCAGCACTTCAAGGTCTCAGCAGGAATGCCATCTTTGCCAGGAGCTTTACCAGAAGCAAGGGAGTCTAGGGCATCGCTGAGTTCTTCCAGGGTCGGTTCACTGTCGAGCTCCATTAACACAGGCAGACACTCAATGGCGCTCAGGGCATCTTCGGTGACCACATTGTCCCTGGCGTATAGCTCAGAGTAGTGCTCGACCCAGCGCTTCAGCTGCAGTGTCTGGTCCTGAATCACCTCGCCAGTGGCAGATTTCAGAGGAGCGGTCTTCTTCTGGATTGGGCCGAGGGCCTGCTTGATGCCGTCATACATTCCCCTTACATTGCCTGTATCCGCTGCAGTCTGTATCTGGGAGCAGAGCTGGAGCCAATAGTTGTTGGCACATCGCCTGGCGCTCTGCTGCACTTTGCAGCGGACGGCCCGAAGGATCTGTAAGTTGCGCCGACTTGGGCAGGCTTTGTAGGCTGCCAAGGCGTTTCTATATATATATATATATATATATATATATATATATATATATATATATATATATATATATATATATATATATATATATATATATATATATATAATATATATATATATATATATATATATATATATATATCTATGTATATATATATATATATATATATATATATATATATATATATATATATATATATATATATATATATATATATGTCGTACCTAGTAGCCAGAATGCACTTCTCGGCCTACTATGCAAGGCCCGATTTGCCTAATAAGCCAAGTTTTCCTGAATTAATATATTTTCTCTAATTTTTTTCTTATGAAATGATAAAGCTACCCATTTCATTATGTATGAGGTCAATTTTTTTTTATTGGAGTTAAAATTAACGTAGATTTATGACCAAACCTAACCAACCCTACCTAACGTAACCTAACCTATCTTTATATGTTAGGTTAGGTTAGGTAGCCGAAAAAGTTAGATTAGGTTAGGTTAGGTAGGTTAAGTAGTCGAAAACCAATTAAATCATGAAAACTTGGCTTATTAGGCAAATTGGGCCTTGCATAGTAGGCTGAGAAGTACGTTCTGGCTACTAGGTACGACATATATATATATATATATATATATATATATATATATATATATATATATATATGTCGTACCTAGTAGCCAGAACTCACTTCTCAGCCTACTATGCAAGGCCCGATTTGCCTAATAAGCCTAGTTTTCACGAATTAATGTTTTTTCGACAACCTAACCTACCTAACCTAACCTAACCTAACGTTTTCGGCTACCTAACCTAACCTAACCTATAAAGATAGGTTAGGTTAGGTTAGGTAGGGTTGGTTAGGTTCGGTCATATATCTACGTTAATTTTAACTCCAATAAAAAAAAATTGACCTCATACATAATGAAATGGGTAGCTTTATCATTTCATAAGAAAAAAATTAGAGAAAATATATTAATTCAGTAAAACTTGGCTTATTAGGCAAATCGGGCCTCGTATAGTAGGCTGAGAAGTGAGTTCTGGCTACTAGGTACGACATATATATATATATATATATATATATATATATATATATATATATATATATATATATATATATATATATATATATATATATATATATATATATATATAAAAGTTTGTGAGGGTACCACCTCTGGTGCCAATGTGGGGACCCATAGCCTCGGAGAAGAAAATAAAAAGTATTCAGAGGAGACCTTGTGGTTTCTCACTGAACACTAATATTATCTTCTCCTACCACCCCCATTCTTTTGTATGTACACATATATATTTACTTTATTTGAACTTTGTTACAAAAAAGGAGTTACATATGGGTTACAAAGATGGTTGTCATAGGTTGTCGAGTTCCTCCAGCTCCTCAGATGGCGGGCAGGAACCCTGGATGCAGTGCGCATTTCCCCTCTGTATCGCCACACTGTATATATATATATATATATATATATATATATATATATATATATATATATATATATATATATATATATATATATATATATATATATACAATATATATATTATATATATATATATATATATATATATATATATATATATATATATATATATATTGTGACGGTAACGCGTTGGTGTTCGGCTGTTTAAGGCTAGGGGTATGGCCTCGTCACATAGTTATAAAAAAAAATAGAAAAACTGGAACTTCGTCTGTGGTAAGGTAAGGAGAAGACACACAAAACACAAGTAAAACTTTAACAATGAAATTTTAATTACGTTAAATAAATCAAAACATGAAAATAATGCACAAACAAATTCTTATAATAAAATCAATGAATCAAAATAATAAGAATACTTAAATGACACAATGAAAAGTTACGTTAAGGCAAAATAACAAGAAGTGCAATACAAAAGTTAAGTGGGAGGTGCTGGAATATTGGCTTAAAGCCACCACCTCTCTCAGTACACTCTAGAGTCTAGCTGGGAGGTGTGCTGGCTACGAAAGCACTGAACATTCTGAGGACTGATGTTGGGGCGACCCCAGACATCAGGTAGTATTGGGGGGCGAGAGCAGGTGCAGCCAGACCGGCGACCAATCAGCGGAGCCGTAGCGATCAACGGGTAGTTTGGTGATTTGGGTCCGAACAGGTGGCGGGCTGCATACGTTTCTGCTCACCCTGGCAAGCCTTGCTGGTGTTGTTGTCGTTGTTGGACATTTCTTCCATAGTCTTTTTATATAATTGTGAAGACGTAATTATGGAGGGAAGAGCAGGCTCAATCTCTTGAAGGAGATTATCGTCACAACTCTCCCCCGAAGCCTGCGGTTCTGGAAGAAGTACGTTGTTATGTGGTGGAGTAATGGATGGAGTCGCTTCTACTTCATAAACTCTGGAGAGGTCAGGGGCTAAGATGTTGTCAGACTCTTGGTATAGCGTGTCTCCAGGTTGAATTTCTGCAGTTAGCAAGCCCATAGTAGAAGACGTTGAGATGAGAAGGGGGCGTGCTGCAGGAGGTGTAGGGTGGTGTGGTCCGTGTTGATGGTGGACCGAGCACTTTTCAGGGGTGGAGTGAAGTGCTGAAGCTTCAGGATGAGGACGAGTAGCTCCTTGCCAATTGTTCCGTCGTTCCTTGTAGCAGTAGTCGCTGACAGGTGTATTCTTCTCGCCTCGTTGCTGCATCACGACACCACCATCGTCGGTACCATTGGCGTCGACATGGAGGATGAAGGGCTTATCTGACGAGGTGAGAGTGGAATTAGAAGAGGGCATAGGAGCACGATTATTATCCTGAAAGCAGTTGGGAAGATCATTAAGGATTTCGGAATTAGAAAGCGCTGACTCCTTGTCAGTGCTTTCGGGAGGAGAAGCTGGGAAGGTCTCACTGTGGATGTAGGGTTCTGTGAATGTGGAATAGTTAATCAAGACAGTGGGAGGAGTACCATTATATTGCTTCAGGAGGTTGACGTGGCACAGCTGGGTCTTCCGCCGCCTATCTGGAGTCTCTATCACGTAATTATTATTATTCCTGCACTCTTTGACGCAGTAGGGTCCTGAAAATTTGTTTTGTAAAGGTGAACCTGGGATAGGAAAATAGGCAAGGACGAAGTCTCCCGGCTTGAATTTTCTTACTTTGCTGGTCTGGTCGTAATGAGTCTTCATTCTCACCTGGGCTTTCAATAGATTATCATGGGCAAAGCGGTGGACTCTCTCCAGAATGTGTTGAAGGTTTTGAAGAAACTGGGGCACATTCTGATGCTCACTGAAGGTGGCATCTCTGAGAGAGTCTTTGAAAGCCTTAAGGGGAGTACGGCACTTACGGCCGTAGAGCATCTCATAAGGAGATACTCCTAGGGACTCATTGGGGAGACTTCTGAAAATACACATTATTAGGTCAATCTGCTTATCCCAATCCTTCGAGGTTTCACTACAAAACTTTTTCAAGAGTGCTTTGATGGTCTGATGACTACGTTCAAGAGAACCCTGTGAAGCAGGATGATAGGGGCTGGACAATACCTGTTTGATGTTGAACTCCTCCAGTGTCCTTTTGAAGAGATCACTGGTGAAGTTGGTGCCACAGTCACTTTGAATCTCCCTGGGAAATCCGTATTGAGTGAAGATCTTCAGTAGATGTTTGATAACCGTAGCAGCCGTGATGTTCTTCACTGGAACTGCTATGGGAAATCTGGTGGTAGGACACAGGATGGTTAGGATGTAGGCGTTACCTGAACTGGTCCGAGGTAAAGGACCAACACAGTCTATTATGAGTCTGTGGAAAGGTTCCGCAGGCACCTGTATGGGAATCAGTGGTGCTCTGGGAATGGAGACGTTCGGTTTGCCTGCCATCTGACATGTATGACACTGTTTTACGTACTGTTTGACGTTGTTTACCATACCTGGCCAGTAGTAGTCTTGACGAATCCCATGGTAAGTCTTGTTGAAGCCGTAGTGGGAGAATGCTCCGTGGGCCAGGTGTAGAATAGTGGGCCGCAGGCTGGTGGGAATCACAAGTTGTTCGGTGTTGGCCCAATCGTCCTCCTCCTTCAGTTTACTGGGTCTATATCTGCGGTAGAGCAAGTCGTTCTCTAGGAAGAACCCAGGAATACTGTCGGGTTGAGTCTCAGCCTGGAAAAACAATGGTGTTAAAGTAAGATCTTCCCTCTGCAACTTACGGAACTCCAACTTGGTCAGATGCGGGGGTAGTTTCTGAGGGTCTTGAGGGACAGCGGTAGCAGTAGAGTCAGCTGGCTGTGGACGTGCGGCTTGTGCACGGGTGGTCACGAGAACCGGAGGAGAAACTTCATCACTCTCTTGAACCTCTGCTGGAACATACTCAAGAATAGGGTTACTTGGCACAGAGTTACACACCTGGGGTTTGTCCATGACGATCAGGTTGGTCGGTTGCAGGTCTTCTGCCAAGTCGTTGCCTAGGAGAAGTTGCACTCCAGGCATGGGAAAAGGCTTTTCCCTGACGGCGACTTGGACTTCCCCGTTCACGTAGGGACAATCCAGGTGGACTCTGGCGAGAGGGTATGGAGTGGTAGCAGTGAGGTCAGTGATGAAGACTGTTTCCCCGGTGTAGACTATGTTGGGCACAGCCGACTTCAAGATGATCGATTGTAGAGCCGCTGTGTCCCTCAAGATCTTCAATTTGAAACGTCCCTCCGGATTTGAACCGTTGGCAGAGACAGTTCCAGTATACAGGTGGTTACTGAAAAGAGAAAGATCATTAACATCAACACCAACATTCATCACAGGCTTACCGGACTTAGGAGGAGTTGGTTTGGGTCGTTGTTGGTCAGTGGTTCCCTTGTATTGAGACTTACCACACTTGTCTATGGTATGTCCATAGAGTCTACAATATTTGCAGTACAGTTGTGAACCAGCTTGATCGGGGCTCACCTTCTCGTAACTGTACCACGACTTCTTACTGGAGGATGGTTCAGGTGTCAGCCGGTGGATGAGGCTGTAAGTGTCAGCCGACTTAGCACACTTCAGGTAGTCGGTTTCTTCTTTATCTGCTAAGTAGAGGCGGACAGGAGGCGGCACACGTCTCAAGAATTCTTCAACAAGCATCAGGTTGACGAGTTCTGCAAAAGTAGAGACATGTGCTGCTTCCAGCCATTTCATGAAATACCTCCGTTTTGTGTTAGCAAACTCGAGGAAGGTAGTGGTACTTGCCTTCAGGTGGTCACGGAATTTCCTTCTATAACTTTCGGTGGAAAGTAGGTAGGCGTCTAACACTGCTTGTTTCAGAGTGTAGTAGTCATTCTCAGACGCCAAAGTACTGAGTGTGACTGCAGCTCTACCTGTAAGATGGACTCTGAGAAGTGTGGCCCATTGGTTGACAGGCCAACTGAGTTGATTAGCAAGGGTTTCAAAGGTGGTGAAAAAAACATCAACTTCTGCTTCTACAAAGGATGGCATTAACTTACTTGCATGTGATATATTAAAACTGACGGGAAGATTGGCAGTAGCTTGCTGGCGTTGGGTGAAGTGTGAAGTTTCCAAGGAGATTTCGCGTTGACGACACTCTAGAGCCAGAGTCGCTTGTTGCTTGTCATGTTCGCGTTGTATTTCCAACTCGCGTTGTTTGGTTTCAAGCTGTACTCTTTCACGTTCACGGAGTAATGCGACCTCGCGTTCGTGTTCTTCTCTCCTCAAGGCAGCTTCGCGTTCTTGTTCGTCTCTCCTCAAGGCAGCTTCGCGTTCGTGCTCTTCCCTTCGTATGGCAGCTGCTTCTCTTTGCTGCTCACGTTCAATCTTGGCCAGCTCTAGTTTAAGTTTCATCGTTGCCAAGTCAGTTTTCTCTGCAATATAGTAAGTTTCATGAGTTTCAGAGTCTATCTTACCTTGCTCTAAATAGTAATCCAGCAACAGGTTGTGTAGGTCATTTTTGTTGGCTTGGTAGGGAACTTCTAGTTGATACTCATGTGCAAGAGTTTGTAGTTCAGTCCTCTTGGCACGACTTAAAGTCCCTATTTCACCTGCTGGATTTGCACGGAAAGTTTGGAGACGAAACATGGTGAAATTAGCAAATAAAGGTACACGAATGTTCAATAATGAAATGTCAGAAACAGGACAACGTGGCAACTGGTACCTATCCTGTGTGATCTTTAACAATTAACGTTAAGTGAAAGATATTAAATTAAATCAAGGGCGCAGGAAATCTTGTACCCGGTACTCATGTAAGAGAATAAGGGCAAGAAAATCCTACTAACAAATGAAACAAAGTTTCGAAAACAAATGAAACAGTTAAATGCTTCAAAAGTAAAATTGGTAGTCCAAGGATGTAGGCATACCTTGCCAAGTCTCTAAAGGACATAAAGCAAGTTTTTCCCACTGAATTTAATATGATACTTACAGAATTAGCGAACTTTTGTGCTCTGAAAAAATAAGCTAATTCCCTACCGTTGTATGTATCATCATCTCTGACTGACGTGTAGGGGTGCGAGGTGTCAACTGGTGACGAGAACTGCTGCTGAGGTCCCAATTCAGCAACTAAAGTTCGAGCTAGAGGAACTATGGCCCTCTTTGTCCTCCTACAGTCAGATTGCAGAAGATTGGGTACTCTTGACCCGGGGCAGACCACAGTACCAGGGTACCAATATGATGATCTGTCAGAATGAGAAATATTCAAGGGACATAGATGGTAAATACGAGTAATAACACGGAGGGAGAGATGACCAATTAAGAGTATGACTGCGGCCTACAGTCACCACGTAATCCAAAGTTGTCTCACCTTCACTATATGTTACTCTCGTAATGCACAATACACCGCACCTTCTAAAAAATGAAATTGAATGAAAAATAGTAAAGCTACGTTAACAAAGTTAAATACGCTTACCATAAATTACCACTTGGCACCAGTACCTGAGTGAAGCTCCCGGACAGGCCCCCATATAACTTGTGACGGTAACGCGTTGGTGTTCGGCTGTTTAAGGCTAGGGGTATGGCCTCGTCACATAGTTATAAAAAAAAATAGAAAAACTGGAACTTCGTCTGTGGTAAGGTAAGGAGAAGACACACAAAACACAAGTAAAACTTTAACAATGAAATTTTAATTACGTTAAATAAATCAAAACATGAAAATAATGCACAAACAAATTCTTATAATAAAATCAATGAATCAAAATAATAAGAATACTTAAATGACACAATGAAAAGTTACGTTAAGGCAAAATAACAAGAAGTGCAATACAAAAGTTAAGTGGGAGGTGCTGGAATATTGGCTTAAAGCCACCACCTCTCTCAGTACACTCTAGAGTCTAGCTGGGAGGTGTGCTGGCTACGAAAGCACTGAACATTCTGAGGACTGATGTTGGGGCGACCCCAGACATCAGGTAGTATTGGGGGGCGAGAGCAGGTGCAGCCAGACCGGCGACCAATCAGCGGAGCCGTAGCGATCAACGGGTAGTTTGGTGATTTGGGTCCGAACAGGTGGCGGGCTGCATACGTTTCTGCTCACCCTGGCAAGCCTTGCTGGTGTTGTTGTCGTTGTTGGACATTTCTTCCATAGTCTTTTTATATAATTGTGAAGACGTAATTATGGAGGGAAGAGCAGGCTCAATCTCTTGAAGGAGATTATCGTCACAATATATATAATTATATTCTTTTTGGATGAGGTGGTAAAGAACAAGTGGATGATTGGCATAACATAAGGGATATTAATTGGGTATTAAATGTATCAACATGGACAGCTTATGTTCTTAAAGCAGGGTCATTGGGTCCTGTCTCTGCGCTGGCTCGGGGTCTTGAATTGGGTAGAATGTAATTGTGTGTAACGTCTTGATGTGTAGCGCCTCGCTGATGTTAAGTCTCCTTGTGTCGTCATACCTGTCGAGTATTTCAGTGTCAAGATGTCTCTTGTCAAGCAACACTGAAATACTCTACAGTTATAACGACAGCAGAAGATTGGAGATGAGCGGTAGGCGGTGGGGTCTGGGGGAGAGACGTACTCTCCCAGGCACCACCGGTTCCCGTCTGGTTAAGGCATAAACACACACAATGTAATCCCACAAATCCCCATGTTCGTTGAACCCGATATAAATCTCCCTAGAACGTTTGTTTGGGACTCTTCATGGACAGTCAGCCTTGTAATCCTATGTAATCCATTCCCGTCACCCCCACCACACAACAATATTTTTTCGTAAATCCCCCTACCCCTTCAGCGAGTTCCCTCTGACCCTCAGTGAGTTCCCTCTGACCCTCAGTGAGTTCCCTCTGACCCTCAGTGAGTTCCCTCTGACTCTCAGTGAGTTCCCGCTGACCCTCAGCGCATCCCCCTTACCCCTTCAGGGAATCCCTATTCATCTCGGCGAATACCCCGTCATCTCTGTATTCCACAGTCATCCTTATCAAAACATCACTGTACCCAAATAGGCTGTATGTCTTGCAAATGTCAGTACTCGCAATATGCAACCTTGCTAATGGTGTCCCCCCCTCCCCTCATATGGTGTCCCCCCCTCCCCCACATGGTGTCCCCCCTCCCCCACATGTGGTGTCCCCCCGTCCCCCCCACATGGTGTCCCCCCTCCCCCACATGTGGTATCCCCCCTCCCCCCACACATCTGTTATACCCTCCCCACATAAGCCAGTCATTCCCCAAATGGTCTTGCCTTTACCTAACTGTGGCAACCCATCTTCACAACACTGCAAACTGTTCGTTATTGCAGCAATCAACCCGCCCCCCCAGGTTATGAATGAAAAATACTTTATACATACATTCTAAATTAAAGATCATTTGTGCAATGTTTGAGGCCGGACTATCAGCCCGTCATCTTAAACAATGGTTAAGTGCACGAGAGAATCAGTAGGAGCCATGAGGAACTACATCACGACATGGTCAACAGCAACACAACCTGGAGTTCTACTGAATCCTCTAAGGTTCCAGAGGTTTACACTGAAGCCTAACCAGGGTTTGATACATTGTCTCCCATGTGGTGCAGTGGGTTTCAGTGTAAGCCTCAGGAAACCTAGAGTTTGTAGTTGAACACCGGGTTGCATTGCTTTAGACCATGTCGTGGTGTAGTTGTCTAAGGCATGTGCTTGGGAGCTACCCAGAGCATAGGTTCGAATCCTTCTCATGGCTCCTATAGATTTTTTTTCATTGATACATCACGTTAATGTGATTTCTTTATGCAGGAAAAGTTCACGTTAATGCACCCGCCAAACCACCTTGTTTATCAATGAAAAATACTACACACGATCTCTCCTGAAATAGATTACCTCGCTGTTCTCTAGATGGGTTACCAGCTGTTACCTCACAATGAGTTACCCCATGTTCCCCTCCCACAGTGAGCTACCCATGCTCCCCTCCCATAGTGAGCTACCCATGCTCCCCTCCCACAGTGAGCTACCCATGCTCCCCTCCCATAGTGAGCTACCCATGCTCCCCTCCCATAGTGAGCTACCCATGCTCCCCTCCCACAGTGAGCTACCCATGCTCCCCTCCCATAGTGAGCTACCCATGCTCCCCTCCACAGTGAGCTACCCATGCTCCCCTCCCACAGTGAGCTACCCATGCTCCCCTCCCACAGTGAGCTACCCATGCTCCCCTCCCACAGTGAGCTACCCATGCTCCCCTCCCACAGTGAGCTACCCATGCTCCCCTCCCACAGTGAGCTACCCATGCCCCTCCCTCCCATAGTGAGCTACCCATGCCCCTCCCTCCCATAGTGAGCTACCCATGCCCCTCCCTCCCACAGTGAGCTACCCATGCTCCCCTCCCACAGTGAGCTACCCATGCTCCCCTCCCACAGTGAGCTACCCATGCTCCCCTCCCATAGTGAGCTACCCATGCTCCTCTCCCACAGTGAGCTACCCATGCTCCCCTCCCACAGTGAGCTACCCATGCTCCCCTCCCACAGTAAGCTACCCATGCCCCTCCCTCCCACAGTGAGCTACCCATGCTCCCCTCCCACAGTGAGCTACCCATGCTCCCCTCCCACAGTGAGCTACCCATGCCCCTCCCTACCACAGTGAGCTACCCATGCCCCTCTCTCCCACAGTGAGCTACCCATGCTCCCCACCCACAGTGAGCTACCCATGTCCCCCTCCCACAGTGAGCTACCCATGGCCCTCCCTCCCACCTCACCGGCGAATGCTTAGCATAATACCGTCATTATTGTGTGTCATACTAAGTCGTTGTATATTTCAGTAGTTACCATCCCATCCTCCCCTCACTTCCCTTCCCTTACCTCACACTTCTTCCCCCCCTTTCCCTCTACTCCCTTCCCTTCGTTCCTCTCCCTCTTTGTTCCTCTTACCTGTTCACTCTTTCCCCCCTCTCACCACTAGCTCTTTATCCCACTATCCTGCGCTACATCCCTCGTGTCCACACCATACTGTTACGTTGTGGAAGAGAAAGGAAGGGGAGATGGGGGGGGGGGGGGGGTGATAGGGGGAGTATCTTGTACTGGGTATCGTGGGTGGGCATCACAAACCCAGGAGGCTAGTTCTGAAGACCCACTGGACCATGGGTGCCCCTGGGAGTGAGTTGTGAGGGCGCCTTACCCTTCACCCTTCGGGTACACCTCCTCCAGTGTGTTCTTCCCTGACATACAGACCTACTCTGACGTACAGACCTTCCCTCGGACACCTTCACCTCTAGACACCTGTGGCTGAAGGCTCTCCAACGGTGCCGAGGTACCTGTGTGGTGGTCATCGTGGGGTGGTCAGCGTGCTGTCCGCTCGGCCGACTGGCTCCCCTTGGTGATGAGCCGATGGTGGTGTGTGTGGCAAGAGTTCCTTCACTCCTACTGTCCAGTCACTCTGTTGATATGCTTGCTGTCTCTTGTCCCTGTCACTCCACCCTCCCTCGGAACGCTATTCTAATCCTTGTCCCTAGGCTATCCTCTTGTCTCTTCCCTCCCTCCCGTACCTGTCCCCACCCGGTCGGGAGCCGGTCGGCCGAGCGGACAGCACGCTGGACTGGTGATCCTGTGGTCCTGGGTTCGATCCCAGGCGCCGGCGAGAAACAATGGGCAGAGTTTCTTTCACCCTATGCCCCTGTTACCTAGCAGTAAAATAGGTACCTGGGTGTTAGTCAGCTGTCACGGGCTGCTTCCTGGGGGTGGAGGCCTGGTCGAGGACCGGGCCGCGGGGACACTAAAAAGCCCCGAAATCATCTCAAGATAACCTCAAGATAACCCATCCTCTGACGCTGGGGCGAGGCTCCAGCCACACCTCGCATACTCTCTATTCTCTATCCCAACATTTAAATTCAGTTTCGAGGAATGAGGAATACGTCTGTGGTGAGCCGGGCTTTCAGGTCTCCGGCTCAACTCTCGCGGTCGGCGATTTTGCGCGAGTCCGCCCCAGATGTGACACTATGTGAAAAATAATTTTGTGTGTAATAGCATTGACAATTACTTATTTACAAATCTACGCTTTATTTTGAACCAATGATTATCGTTTCGCGAATGAGATATCTGGAGATGATGACGCTATCCAATGAGAAGGCTCCATCAAGCAGAAAGGTGTCCAGCAGCTGGAGACCCTCACAATACTCACCCCTCCCCCCTCGTTTCGAGGGGGCGTTGTGAGCTTGTTCCTCATTGGTGGAGGTAACTTCATCGTGAGGTACCAGCCTGTAGGTAGTTCTCTACTTGACGTATATACAAGGTCTATTACTCGTATATAAAAGGTGTATTAAGTGTACAAACAAGGTGTATTACGCGTACATACAATGTGTAAGATACACATTTACTGTTGTACTTAGAACTGGTACCACATTAATGAGGACATTGATGTGTCTGACAGGCATGTGTGGAGGACATGCGGACGGCTCACTCATAAATTATGAAGTGTGAGTAGTATGAAGTCATACACCGGTATAAAGGAACACTGATTATATTAATGTGTTTGAGTTGTAAGATGAGGATTAAGTCCACCAAGTGGCCACAGTCAGCAGAGGCAGGAGGAGGAGGAGGTCGTCTTCAAGAGGAACGACCACAAGATTCCCAGCACAAGTTAGAAATTGCGTCGTGCTCAGAGTAGTAATTGGTGTGTGTAGACTATGGTGGGGGCCCACCTTCCTGTCGTGTGGGACAGAGGCCCACCTTCCTGTTGTGTGGGACAGAGGCCCACCTTCCTGTTGTGTGGGACAGGGGCCCACCTTCCTGTTGTGTAGGACAGGGGCCCACCTTCCTGTTGTGTGGGACAGAGGCCCACCTTCCTGTTGTGTGGGACAGAGGCCCACCTTCCTGTTGTGTGGGACAGGGGCCCACCTTCCTGTTGTGTAGGACAGGGGCCCACCTTCCTGTTGTGTGGGACAGGGGCCCACCTTCCTGTTGTGTGGGACAGAGGCCCACCTTCCTGTTGTGTAAGACAGGGGCCCACCTTCCTGTTGTGTGGGACAGGGGCCCACCTTCCTGTTGTGTGGGACAGGGGCCCACCTTCCTGTTGTGTGGGACAGGGGCCCACCTTCCCGTCGTGTGGGACAGGGGCCCACCTTCCTGTTGTGTAGGACAGGGGCCCACCTTCCCGTCGTGTGGGACGGGAAGGTGTCTTCTGTTGGGTGGAACAGGAAGGTGGCCTATTCCTTCTTTCCTCCAGTGTAGTGAGGTTCACTTCCCCTAAGTCTTTCTTCATAGCTTAGTCCTCTTAGCTCAGCAACGAGCCTTGTTGCATATTATTTTGGACCTTTTCTAGTTTGTGCTTCTTCGGGTAGGGGGTTCCATGCTGGCGCATCATAATATAGGTCTCACAAAGCGCTCATACAGCGCTCGGCAGTGATATTTGTCCATGTTCCTGTTACTGGTGGTAGATCTCCAGTTATGTCCAGTCCTAAATCTTTCTCGTTTTCAAAATTTGGATGTTTCTTCCCTTCATCCTGTACTGTATATGAGGTCGTCTCGCTCCAACTCTAATCTCATAACCTTGTATTTGTGAGGATTAAAGTCTAAATTTTTCACATCATCTCTGGGGATTGTATAAGTCTTGTAATGTTTTTCAGTTCTCCTCAGTTCTGATTCGTCTCATTAGCTTAGTACCGTCAGCAAACATGGATAAGAATGAGATTGCTTCTTCTGTTAGATCGTTTACATATAGGAACAGAATGGGCCCTAGTACCGTTCCTTGAGGTACTACACTGTGTGTGTGTGTGTGCACGTGCGTGCGTGCGTACGTGTGTGTGTGTGTGTGTGCGTGTGTATTCACCAAGTTGTGCTTGCGGGGGATGAGCTCTGCTCTTTCGGCCCGCCTCTCAACTGTTACTAACTACTATTTTTTTCACACACACACCGAAGGAAGCAGCTCCGTAACAGCTGACTAACTCCCAGGTACCTATTTACTGCTAGGTAACAGGGGCATTCAGAAAAGAAACTTTGCCCATTTGTTTCTGCCTGGTCCGGGAATCGAACCCGGGCCACAGAATTACGAGTCCTGCGCACTGTTCACTCAGCTACCAGACCCCCTAGTGTGTGAGTGTGTGCACGCGAGTGCCAGCCTGTGTGCGCATGTGTGCGCGCGCGCTTACCTGCTCTTAAAGCGGACGTAGGTGGCTTCCCACACCATATAGATGATGCACACACTAGACGTCTTGAGGAGGGCCGGGAGCAGCCGGGGCTGCCAGAGCCTCCAGCAACACCAACAAGTTCACCACAAGGGGAAGATGGGTAGGGAAGGAGGAGAAGCAATACGTAAAGGGTCAGTGAGAGGAAAGGGTCAGTGAGAGGAAAGGGTCAGTGAGAGGAAAGGGTCAGTGAGAGAAAGGAGTCTGGGAATAGACCTGAACATATCTCTGGGGACACACACAAAAAGGATCACATCAGCAGCATGTGCTAAGCTGGCGACCATCAGGAGAGCCTTCAGTTACCCGGACATGGATTCTTTATAAACATTGTAGACAACGTACGTCTGCCTTATTCTATAGTATGCAGCACCAGCATGGGCCCCTCCATTCAAATCACAAAATGCAGGTTGAGAAATACAGACGTTTGCTATAGGGCTGAAGGAATTGAATCTATGACATAGGAAGAAAATGACACAGGGGGGACATGATTCCGACTTCACTGGAAGACACAGGAAACAAGGGAGACATGATTACCACATACAAGATAATCAGTGAATAGTCAGGTCAGACGAGGACAGATTATTTAGTAAGGGTGGTGCATTAACAAAGAGACAGATGGAAACTAATTAACCAAATGAACCACAGCGACATTAGAAAGAAATTTTCAGCGCCAGAGTAGTTCAGAAACGGAATGCACCAGGGGCCAGATTCACGAAAGCACTTACGCAAACACTTACGAACCTGTTCATCTTTTCTCAATCTTTGGCGGCTTTGTTTCCAATTATTAAACAGTTAATGAGCTTCGAAGTACCAGGAGGCTGTTTATAACAATAACAACAGTTGAATGGGAAGTTTTCATGCCTGTAAACTGGTTAATAAATGTAACCAAAGCCGTCAAAGATTGAGGAAAGATATACACGTTCGTAAGTGCTTACGTAAGTGCTTTCGTGAATCTGGCCATCGCATCTGAGCGATGCGGTGGAGGCAGACTCCATACGGTGTTGAATGTAGATATGAGAGAGCCCAATATGCTCTGAACCCTATTCACACACACGTCTATTAAGAGTTAAGAGACGGGGCCCAAGAGTTGTGGCTCATCACCTGCAAATACAACTAGGTGAGTACACCCACTGAGGGGCAGTGATGGATGTTTGGGTGTAGGGGTATTGTAGCGAGCGACACGGGTCACCATGGTATGGTGAGGTCACTGTAAGGGTCGGGTGTAGTGAACGCCCACACACCTCAGGACGCCCTCAGACAAGGGTGTAGTGAACGCCCACACCCACACACCTCTGGACGCCCTCAGACAAGGGTGTAGTGAACGCCCACACCCACACACCTCTGGACGCCCTCAGACACCTGTTCCAAAAATCGATAGAAGCCACACAGAGATGACGCTTCCTCATGGTGTGAACTGGTTGTTACAAGGTGTGAAACCCGAGTCTGGAGTTAGGCCTAAGATCGCTGTCATGATATTAATATCACGATATCAATGCCACTGGCTCACTGTCACGGACGCGCTGTCACGGCCTCGCTGTCACAAGACGTTATAATGTTGCAAGTGTATCAGTCTATGGCCCTGAAGGAAACGACATTATCATTCCCTTTGTGTGTGATTCCACTCTACGAAGCAATCATTCGTTCCCAGAGTCATTAGTTCACTCTGTTAGGGCTTGTCATAGCTGCAACCATTCCTCGTGTGTCATTGTCGAGGTGTCATTGTTAGGGTTCACTGAGGGAAGTGTGTGTGTGTTTGTACTCTGGCCAGGAAGATGTCTCCTGATCCACACCTGACACCTTATACGGCCGAGATGACACTGACGTCTTCCTCATCCCCTTTAATTAGGTATAAGACAGTGGCGACGGGAGGTGCGGCGGCCAGGAGTCAGCCGGCCAGTATCACTCTGCTCTGTCGGACCACGAGCTGGGCATCAGGCTCGTGGGGACCCAGGTAGCTGGGCATCAGGCTCGTGGGGACCCAGGTAGCTGGGCATCAGGCTCGCGGGGACCCAGGTAGCTGGGCATCAGGCTCGTGGGGACCCAGGTAGCTGGGCATCAGGCTCGCGGGGACCCAGGTAGCTGGGCATCAGGCTCGTGGGGACCCAGGTAGCTGGGCATCAGGCTCGTGGGGACCCAGGTAGCTGGGCATCAGGCTCGGGGGGACCCAGGTAGCTGGGCATCAGGCTCGCGGGGACCCAGGTAGCTGGGCATCAGGCTCGTGGGGACCCAGGTAGCTGGGCATCAGGCTCGTGGGGACCCAGGTAGCTGGGCATCAGGCTCGTGGGGACCCAGGTAGGTGGGCATCAGGCTCGTGGGGACCCAGGTAGCTGGGCATCAGGCTCGTGGGGACCCAGGTAGCTGGGCATCAGGCTCGTGGGGACCCAGGTAGGTGGGCATCAGGCTCGTGGGGACCCAGGTAGCTGGGCATCAGGCTCGTGGGGACCCAGGTAGCTGGGCATCAGGCTCGTGGCACTTCGAGGCCAGCCATTACCCCGAGGTAATGGCTGACATGACAAGTGCCATCTGGTCTTGTGGTTCCGTTAATGGTCACTAAATTACAGCGCCTCTTCCATGCTTATTGAGCTGTAGTCGTTAACTAGGTGCTACCGGCGTCGTTAGTAGAGTACCATTAGTATTGTTAACGGGGTGTAATTGGCGTAGTTAACAGTCAACAATGTGGTTAACGGAGTTAATTTAATATCGTTCATCACTAGGACTAACAGTGTACCACTTGCGTATGCAACTTTAATGACAATTAATGCAGTGACGAAACAATGTCAACTCACGGATAAAGATATAATTAATTACGAAGATAAAGATCAATTTTGCTTAACTTTGACCAAACATTTTAAATATCACTTCACTTGACAACGTTCGTGTTTACAGCGCTCGTTCAGATTCGTTATGTTTCGTTTTTTATGTATATAGTTATTTGTGAACTACTTGTTAGGATATCACTTAATTCATATGACAGTTTCAGTCACAACTGGTCCACCTCAGTTTTGTCGAGAGGCAGAAGTCATCATTGCAAATGTTAATATTTCTTTGATTATACATTCTAACCTTTAACCCGGTTGATGGGCTTCACGCTAAGCTGTAATACTTTTAGTAAGTGTGTGTGTGTGTGTGTGTGTGTGTGTGTGTGTGTGTGTGTGTGTGTGTGTGTGTGTGAACATATTCGCTCTCTTCATTCTGGGGTGAGCTGGCCTGTTTATAGCGTAGAGGTGGCCGTCTGTGGTCTATGCTTTTGGAAACAACAATTAGTGCCTCTCGTCTGACAATGAGATGGACCAATCAGTGCCTCTCGTCTGACAATGAGATGGACCAATCAGTGCCTCTCGTCTGACAATGAGATGGACCAATCAGCGCCTCTCGTCTGACAGTGAGATGGACCAATCAGCGCCTCTCGTCTGACAGTGAGATGGACCAATCAGTGCCTCTCGTCCGACAATGAGATGGACCAATCAATGCCTCTCGTCTGACAATGAGATGGACCAATCAGTGCCTCTCGTCTGACAATGAGATGGACCAATCAGCGCCTCTCGTCTGACAGTGAGATGGACCAATCAGCGCCTCTCGTCTGACAGTGAGATGGACCAATCAGTGCCTCTCGTCCGACAATGAGATGGACCAATCAGTGCCTCTCGTCTGACAGTGAGATGGACCAATCAGCGCCTCTCGTCTGACAATGAGATGGACCAATCAGTGCCTCTCGTCTGACAATGAGATGGACCAATCAGTGCCTCTCGTCTGACAATGAGATGGACCAATCAGCGCCTCTCGTCTGACAATGAGATGGACCAATCAGTGCCTCTCGTCTGACAATGAGATGGACCAATCAGTGCCTCTCGTCTGACAATGAGATGGACCAATCAGCGCCTCTCGTCTGACAGTGAGATGGACCAATTAGCGCCTCTCGTCTGACAGTGAGATGGACCAATCAGTGCCTCTCGTCCGACAATGAGATGGACCAATCAGTGCCTCTCGTCTGACAATGAGATGGACCAATCAGCGCCTCTCGTCTGACAATGAGATGGACCAATCAGTGCCTCTCGTCTGACAATGAGATGGACCAATCAATGCCTCTCGTCTGTCAATGAGATGGACCAATCAGCGCCTCTCGTCTGACAATGAGATGGACCAATCAGCGCCTCTCGTCTGACAGTGAGATGGACCAATCAGCGCCTCTTGTCTGACCATGAGCTGGACCAATCATCGCCTCTTGTCTGATAATGAGATGGACCAACCAGCGCCTCTCGTCTGACAATGAACTGGACCAATCAGCGCCTCTCGTCCGACAATGAGATGGACCAATCAGCGCCCCTCGTCTGACAATGAGATGGACCAATCAGCGCCTCTCGTCTGACAGTGAGATGGACCAATCAGCGCCTCTCGTCTGACAATGAGATGGACCAATTAGCGCCTCTCGTCTGACAATGAGATGGACCAATCAGCGCCTCACGTCTGACAATGAGATGGACCAATCAGCGCCTGTCGTCTGACAATGAGATGGACCAATCAGCGCCTCTCGTCTGACAATGAGATGGACCAATTAGCGCCTCTCGTCTGACAATGAGATGGACCAATCAGCGCCTCTCGTCTGACAATGAGATGGACCAATCAGCGCCTCTTGTCTGACCATGAGCTGGACCAATCATCGCCTCTTGTCTGATAATGAGATGGACCAATCAGCGCCTCTCGTCTGACAATGAACTGGACCAATCAGCGCCTCTCGTCCGACAATGAGATGGACCAATCAGCGCCCCTCGTCTGACAATGAGATGGACCAATCAGCGCCTCTCGTCTGACAGTGAGATGGACCAATCAGCGCCTCTCGTCTGACAGTGAGATGGACCAATCAGCGCCTCTCGTCTGACAATGAGATGGACCAATCAGCGCCTCTCGTCCGACAATGAGATGGACCAATCAGCGCCCCTCGTCTGACAATGAGATGGACCAATCAGCGCCTCTCGTCTGACAATGAGATGGACCAATCAGCGCCTCTCGTCTGACAATGAGATGGACCAATCAGCGCCTCTCGTCTGACAATGAGATGGACCAATCAGTGCCTCTCGTCTGACAATGAGATGGACCAATCAGTGCCTCTCGTCTGACAATGAGATGGACCAATCAGCGCCTCTCGTCTGAGAGTAAGATGGACCAATCAGCGCCTCTCGTCTGACAGTGAGATGGACCAATCAGTGCCTCTCGTCCGACAATGAGATGGACCAATCAGTGCCTCTCGTCTGACAATGAGATGGACCAATCAGTGCCTCTCGTCTGACAATGAGATGGACCAATCAGCGCCTCTCGTCTGACAATGAGATGGACCAATCAGCGCCTCTCGTCTGACAATGAGATGGACCAATCAGTGCCTCTCGTCTGACAATGAGATGGACCAATCAGTGCCTCTCGTCTGACAATGAGATGGACCAATCAGCGCTTCTCGTCTGACAGTGAGATGGACCAATTAGCGCCTCTCGTCTGACAGTGAGATGGACCAATCAGTGCCTCTCGTCCGACAATGAGATGGACCAATCAGTGCCTCTCGTCTGACAATGAGATGGACCAATCAGCGCCTCTCGTCTGACAATGAGATGGACCAATCAGTGCCTCTCGTCTGACAATGAGATGGACCAATCAGTGCCTCTCGTCTGTCAATGAGATGGACCAATCAGCGCCTCTCGTCTGACAATGAGATGGACCAATCAGCGCCTCTCGTCTGACAGTGAGATGGACCAATCAGCGCCTCTTGTCTGACCATGAGCTGGACCAATCATCGCCTCTTGTCTGATAATGAGATGGACCAACCAGCGCCTCTCGTCTGACAATGAATTGGACCAATCAGCGCCTCTCGTCCGACAATGAGATGGACCAATCAGCGCCCCTCGTCTGACAATGAGATGGACCAATCAGCGCCTCTCGTCTGACAGTGAGATGGACCAATCAGCGCCTCTCGTCTGACAATGAGATGGACCAATTAGCGCCTCTCGTCTGACAATGAGATGGACCAATCAGCGCCTCACGTCTGACAATGAGATGGACCAATCAGCGCCTGTCGTCTGACAATGAGATGGACCAATCAGCGCCTCTCGTCTGAGAGTAAGATGGACCAATCAGCGCCTCTCGTCTGACAGTGAGATGGACCAATCAGTGCCTCTCGTCCGACAATGAGATGGACCAATGAGTGCCTCTCGTCTGACAATGAGATGGACCAATCAGTGCCTCTCGTCTGACAATGAGATGGACCAATCAGCGCCTCTCGTCTGACAATGAGATGGACCAATCAGCGCCTCTCGTCTGACAATGAGATGGACCAATCAGTGCCTCTCGTCTGACAATGAGATGGACCAATCAGTGCCTCTCGTCTGACAATGAGATGGACCAATCAGCGCCTCTCGTCTGACAGTGAGATGGACCAATTAGCGCCTCTCGTCTGACAGTGAGATGGACCAATCAGTGCCTCTCGTCCGACAATGAGATGGACCAATCAGTGCCTCTCGTCTGACAATGAGATGGACCAATCAGCGCCTCTCGTCTGACAATGAGATGGACCAATCAGTGCCTCTCGTCTGACAATGAGATGGACCAATCAGTGCCTCTCGTCTGTCAATGAGATGGACCAATCAGCGCCTCTCGTCTGACAATGAGATGGACCAATCAGCGCCTCTCGTCTGACAGTGAGATGGACCAATCAGCGCCTCTTGTCTGACCATGAGCTGGACCAATCATCGCCTCTTGTCTGATAATGAGATGGACCAACCAGCGCCTCTCGTCTGACAATGAATTGGACCAATCAGCGCCTCTCGTCCGACAATGAGATGGACCAATCAGCGCCCCTCGTCTGACAATGAGATGGACCAATCAGCGCCTCTCGTCTGACAGTGAGATGGACCAATCAGCGCCTCTCGTCTGACAATGAGATGGACCAATTAGCGCCTCTCGTCTGACAATGAGATGGACCAATCAGCGCCTCACGTCTGACAATGAGATGGACCAATCAGCGCCTGTCGTCTGACAATGAGATGGACCAATCAGCGCCTCTCGTCTGACAATGAGATGGACCAATTAGCGCCTCTCGTCTGACAATGAGATGGACCAATCAGCGCCTCTCGTCTGACAATGAGATGGACCAATCAGCGCCTCTTGTCTGACCATGAGCTGGACCAATCATCGCCTCTTGTCTGATAATGAGATGGACCAATCAGCGCCTCTCGTCTGACAATGAACTGGACCAATCAGCGCCTCTCGTCCGACAATGAGATGGACCAATCAGCGCCCCTCGTCTGACAATGAGATGGACCAATCAGCGCCTCTCGTCTGACAGTGAGATGGACCAATCAGCGCCTCTCGTCTGACAGTGAGATGGACCAATCAGCGCCTCTCGTCTGACAATGAGATGGACCAATCAGCGCCTCTCGTCCGACAATGAGATGGACCAATCAGCGCCCCTCGTCTGACAATGAGATGGACCAATCAGCGCCTCTCGTCTGACAATGAGATGGACCAATCAGCGCCTCTCGTCTGACAATGAGATGGACCAATTAGCGCCTCTCGTCTGACAATGAGATGGACCAATCAGCGCCTCTTGTCTGACCATGTGCTGGACCAATCGTCGCCTCTTGTCTGATAATGAGATGGACCAATCAGCGCCTCTCGTCTGACAATGAACTGGACCAATCATCGCCTCTCGTCCAACAATGAGATGGACCAATCAGCGCCCCTCGTCTGACAATGAGATGGACCAATCAGCGCCTCTCGTCTGACAATGAGATGGACCAATCAGCGCCTCTCGTCTGACAATGAGATGGACCAATTAGCGCCTCTCGTCTGACAATGAGATGGACCAATCAGCGCCTCTTGTCTGACCATGTGCTGGACCAATCGTCGCCTCTTGTCTGATAATGAGATGGACCAATCAGCGCCTCTCGTCTGACAATGAACTGGACCAATCATCGCCTCTCGTCCAACAATGAGATGGACCAATCAGCGCCCCTCGTCTGACAATGAGATGGACCAATCAGCGCCTCTCCTCTGACAGTGAGATGGACCAATCAGCGCCTCTCGTCTGACAGTGAGATGGACCAATCAGCGCCTCTCGTCTGACAGTGAGATGGACCAATCAGTGCCTCTCGTCTGACCATGAGCTGGACCAATCAGCGTCTCTTCTCTGAACTGGTGATCCGGAGCAGATGACGGTCACATGCTGGAGACGCCTACAAGATGATCCATCTCAATCGGTGCAGAAATTACCACTTTCTTAACTCTCACTTTAAAACGTTAATCTCTTTCCAAAATATACTTCCAGGAGCCTCTCTGGGAGCCCTAAATCTCTCTTAAATTAATTTCCTTGAAGCTGAGAAAGTTGGTTGAAATTTCTCTGCAAAAACGTGTTCCCATGGACCAGAGGAACTCTCATATCTTGTTGCAAATTTGATCTGATTTAAATCGACTAAATATTAGCAAGTTAAACTACAATATCTTTGTTCTTTAAATGTATACATTTATTGAAAATTTAAGCTGAAAAATCTGAAAATTATCGCGGTATGTTGGGATAATGTTCGCACAAATGAATGTTTGTGAGAATATTTTAAGTTCTCCCAGTCTTCAATGGAAGACTGGTGGGCTCCTCCCCTGGAAGGTGGGTGGCAGGAAGACTGGGACACCCTCCTCTGGAAGGTGGGTGACAGGAAGACTGGGACACCCTCCCCTGGAAGATGGGTGGCAGGAAGACTGGGACACCCTCCCCTTGAAGGTGGGTGGCAGGAAGACTGGGACACCCTCCTCTGGAAGGTGGGTGGCAGGAAGACTGGGACACCCTCCCCTGGAAGGTGGGTGGCAGGAAGACTGGGACACCCTCCCCTTGAAGGTGGGTGGCAGGAAGACTGGGACACCCTCCCCTGGAAGGTGGGTGGCAGGAAGACTGGGACACCCTCCCCTGGAAGGTGGGTGGCAGGAAGACTGGGACACCCTCTCCTGGAAGGTGGGTGCCAGGAAGACTGGGGCACCCTCCCCTGGAAGATGGGTGCCAGGAAGACTGGGGCACACTCCCCTGGAAGATGGGTGGCAGGAAGACTGGGGCACCCTCCCCTGGAAGGTGGGTGACAGGAAGACTGGGACACCCTCCCCTGGAAGATGGGTGCCAGGAAGACTGGGGCACACTCCCCTGGAAGGTGGGTGACAGGAAGACTGGGACACCCTCCCCTGGAAGATGGGTGCCAAGAAGACTGGTGGCCTCCTCCCCTGGAAGATGGGTGACAGGAAGACTGGGGCACCCTCCCCTGGAAGATGGGTGCCAGGAAGACTGGTGGCCTCCTCCCCTGGAAGATGGGTGGCAGGAAGACTGGGGCACCCTCCCCTGGAAGATGGGTGGCAGGAAGACTGGGGCACCCTCCCCTGGAAGGTGGGTGACAGGAAGACTGGGACACCCTCCCCTGGAAGATGGGTGCCAGGAAGACTGGTGGCCTCCTCCCCTGGAAGATGGGTGACAGGAAGACTGGGGCACCCTCCCCTGGAAGATGGGTGCCAGGAAGACTGGTGGCCTCCTCCCCTGGAAGATGGGTGACAGGAAGACTGGGGCACCCTCCCCTGGAAGATGGGTGCCAGGAAGACTGGTGGCCTCCTCCCCTGGAAGATGGGTGGCAGGAAGACTGGGGCACCCTCCCCTGGAAGATGGGTGGCAGGAAGACTGGTGGCCTCCTCCCCTGGAAGACGGGTGGCAGGAAGACTGGGGCACCCTCCCCTGGAAGATGGGTGGCAGGAAGACTGGGGCACCCTCCCCTGGAAGATGGGTGGCAGGAAGACTGGGGCTCTGCCTCCCCGGGCTGTCATCTTTAACAAGAACCTCACAATGTATTGCAATATTGATTACAGATGCTGTGTTGATGTCACATTGTTGATAATGGCCGGGGAAGTGGAAGGAGGTTTGTCAGGCATCTGACACTCTTTTTCCCTCCGTCATCCGACCCATCTACCCTGGAGGACTTCCCTATTCCATAGGTCTTGGCGGACTGACGGTGGCGGCGGCCAGCGCCACCTGGCGGCCCCCACACACACACCACCCTCCACCGACACCCATAACACAACGCACATATATGTGCTCGTTTCAGATTGATTTCCTTAGTAGCCTTCTTGAACGCTTTTTCAATTGTTTTGAGAAACTGCTAAACAAAATAAGGCTCTGAACACGACTTGGGTCGGGGCCCAGGCGGACCTTGTTAACTAAAAGTAATATCAGTGCCAAAATTTATTCTAAAATGGCAAATGCTTTAAGCGTGATGCAGGAAATCCTGACAAAAGTCTCCGGTACACGCAGGAGCCGCCCAGTGCCAGGGGAAAGTCCACAAAAGCCGGTCCAAAGCCCGGGTAATCTAGTTGCTCCCGGACCAAAATTTGTCGTAAACATTTTAACTCGATGAGAAAGCTCTCAAATGTAGAGAGAAAAAAATGGCAAAACGGGAGAATAAACTGTGACGATCCCCTTACCTGACCAGCGTCACACAGTAGGGAGGGGGGGGGGGGAGGTGAGGCACAGTAGGGGACCACCCAGGTAAGGCACAGTAGGGCACTGAGTAGCCATACTGGTGAAGCACCCTGGACTAACCAACACCCCCCCCCCTCCATACCGGCCTAACCAACTCCTGGCCAGTTTAGGCACAACATTAATGGTGAAGGAAATAGAGGAAATTGGTCTGCATTTAAGTATTCAGCAATATCGTTCGTATAGCATAATGTCCAGTGTATACACCTGTATGTCCAACGTATACACCTGTACGTCCAGTACATACACCTGTACGTCCAGTACATAGACCTGTATGTCTAGTATATACACCTGTATGTCCAGTACATAGACCTGTACGTCCAGTACAT
The DNA here is from genome assembly GCF_040958095.1 of Procambarus clarkii. NCBI lineage: Eukaryota > Metazoa > Arthropoda > Malacostraca > Decapoda > Cambaridae > Procambarus > Procambarus clarkii. Next base: position 27,021,635 of record NC_091186.1, read on the forward strand.
ACACCTGTACGTCCAGTACATAGACATGTATGTCCAGTATATACACATGTATGTCCAGTACATAGACCTGTACGTCCAGTACATACACCTGTACGTCCAGTACATACACCTGTATGTCCAGTATATACACCTGTATGTCCAGTATATACACCTGTATGTCCAGTACATAGACCTGTACGTCCAGTACATACACCTGTACGTCCAGTACATACACCTGTATGTCCAGTATATACACCTGTACGTCCAGTACATACACCTGTATGTCCAGTATATACACCTGTATGTCCAGTATATACACCTGTATGTCCAGTATACACACCTGTATGTCCATGTGTGGTGTGGCAGCCCTCGGGTCATCATTACGAGAGGTGTTCCCCAGGACTGGTCGCTCCCTCCCTCCTTGTCCTGCCCCACAAGGCAACAGTCGTGTAGGTAAGGCGTGACATGCAGAATACACAACTAACTTCACACAATAATTACCAATGATATCGGCCGCCACAGTGAGGCACATTGGGCACTTTTCCAAGTAATTATATTAACCTCTTCGGTTTGATAATTCTGGGCTCTTCCTTTCACTGGTAGACATTTTGAGCCTGTGTCGCCAAGAATTTGAGCCCGTCTCCCCTACTGAGAGAGAGTTTGAGCCCATCTCCACTACTGAGAGAGAGTTTGAGCCCGTCTCCCCTACTGAGAGAGAGTTTGAGCCCGTCTCCCCTACTGAGAGAGAGTTTGAGCCCGTCTCCCCTACTGAGAGAGTTTGAGCCCGTCTCCCCTACTGAGAGAGTTTGAGCCCGTCTCCCCTACTGAGAGAGAGTTTGAGCCCGTCTTCCCTACTGAGAGAGTGTTTGAGCCCGTCTCCCCTACTGAGAGAGAGTTTGAGCCCGTCTTCCCTACTGAGAGAGAGTTTGAGCCCGTCTTCCCTACTGAGAGAGAGTTTGAGCCCCCACTACTACCAAGGTTAAGCCCCGCCATCGGGAATTTTCCCCTCTCAGTTGATGTTATTTCCTTTAACATTTAAGTCATTTCCCGACTTCAGAATTACCACTAATGTTAATTGGCTCCCCTATAGTGTGTATTGATTATTGGTGCTGTGGTCCTGCTGTGTGTGGTGCTGTGGTCCTGCTGTGTGGTGCTGTGGTCCTGCTGTGTGGTGCTGTGGTCCTGCTGTGTGGTGCTGTGGTCCTGCTGTGTGTGGTGCTGTGGTCCTGCTGTGTGTGGTGCTGTGGTCCTGCTGTGTGTGGTGCTGTGGTCCTGCTGTGTGGTGCTGTGGTCCTGCTGTGTGTGGTGCTGTGGTCCTGCTGTGTGGTGCTGTGGTCCCGCTGTGTGGTGCTGTGGTCCTGCTGTGTGGTGCTGTGGTCCTGCTGTGTGGTGCTGTGGTCCTGCTGTGTGTGGTGCTGTGGTCCTGCTGTGTGTGGTGCTGTGGTCCTGCTGTGTGTGGTGTTGTGGTCCTGCTGTGTGTGGTGCTGTGGTCCTGCTGTGTGTGGTGCTGTGGTCCCGCTGTGTGGTGCTGTGGTCCTGCTGTGTGTGGTGCTGTGGTCCTGCGGTCCTGCTGTGTGTGGTGCTGTGGTCCTGCTGTGTGGTGCTGTGGTCCTGCTGTGTGTGGTGCTGTGGTCCTGCTGTGTGTGGTGCTGTGGTCCTGCTGTGTGTGGTGCTGTGGTCCCGCTGTGTGGTGCTGTGGTCCTGCTGTGTGTGGTGCTGTGGTCCTGCTGTGTGTGGTGCTGTGGTCCTGCTGTGTGTGGTGCTGTGGTCCTGCTGTGTGTGGTGCTGTGGTCCTGCTGTGTGTGGTGCTGTGGTCCTGCTGTGTGGTGCTGTGGTCCTGCTGTGTGTGGTGCTGTGGTCCTGCTGTGTGTGGTGCTGTGGTCCTGCTGTGTGTGGTGCTGTGGTCCTGCTGTGTGTGGTGCTGTGGTCCTGCTGTGTGGTGCTGTGGTCCTGCTGTGTGTGGTGCTGTGGTCCTGCTGTGTGGTGCTGTGGTCCCGCTGTGTGGTGCTGTGGTCCCGCTGTGTGGTGCTGTGGTGCTGTGGTCCTGCTGTGTGGTGCTGTGGTCCTGCTGTGTGGTGCTGTGGTCCCGCTGTGTGTGGTGCTGTGGTGCTGTGGTCCTGCTGTGTGGTGCTGTGGTCCTGCTGTGTGGTGCTGTGGTCCTGCTGTGTATGGTGCTGTGGTCCTGCTGTGTGGTGCTGTGGTCCTGCTGTGTGGTGCTGTGGTCCTGCTGTGTATGGTGCTGTGGTCCTGCTGTGTGGTGCTGTGGTCCTGCTGTCTGGTGCTATGGTCCTGCTGTGTGGTGCTGTGGTCCTGCTGTGTGGTGCTGTGGTCCTGCTGTGTGGTGCTGTGGTCCTGCTGTGTGGTGCTATGGTCCTGCTGTGTGGTGCTGTGGTCCTGCTGTGTGGTGCTATGGTCCTGCTGTGTGGTGCTGTGGTCCTGCTGTGAGGTGCTGTGGTCCTGCTGTGTGGTGCTGTGGTCCTGCTGTGTGTGGTGCTGTGGTCCTGCTGTGTGTGGTGCTGTGGTCCTGCTGTGTGTGGTGCTGTGGTCCTGCTGTCTGGTGCTGTGGTCCTCATGTGTGGTGCTGTGGTCACCGCCTCCATCACCCCAGTGTCCGACTGGAGAGTGAGACCTGGCAGGTTGGTGTGGCCAGATGAGGTGAAGGTCGGTCATCTGCACAGATTTGGTCAAACAATTGAGTTAACTGTGGTAGAGGCTTCAGCTGGTTAGGTATAATTAGGTGGGATTTTATTTGGCTAATAAGTAAATTGCAGATGTTTGGAAGGTCTCGCGAGACCTGCTGGTGAGCAGAGAGCTTAGAGAGAACAGGCGAGGAATATTGTATCTCTACGAAGCCCTCCTGATGTAAGGCTTGTCCTCCTCCTCGTCCTCGTCGTCTATTGCCGGAACAACCGTGGACATCTTCAAGAGGAAACTAGATGTATTCCTCCAAGGAGTGCCGGACCAACCGGGCTGTGGTGGGTATGTGGGCCTGCGGACCGTTCCAAGCAACAGCCTAGTGGACCAAACTCTCACAAGTCAAGCCTGGCCTCGGGCCGGGCTTGGGGAGTAGAAGAACTCCCAGAACCCCACCAACCAGGTATCAACCAGGTGGTGTAAGGCTCGGTCTTGCCCGGTGGTGGTCACCCTGGTATAGCAGAGGTCTTGTGCCCGGCCTCGCCAGTAGGCAGGAATAGAATACCGATGCCTCAAAGACACACGGATCATCAGATTCCACATGTATGTTAATGCTGTTGTTGGTGCGGCCACGAGAGATATTGGCTCACCGCCGCCATGTTTTTCCCGCCTGGCTCTACGCGGTAAACACGCCTGACGTCATCTCCTGTATATAAAGGACAGTAATGTACGTGTGTGTTTCTGAAGGAAATGAATGGGTATAAGGCAAGGAAATAATACCTGGAGGTGCTCTGATTTCCCTCTCTCAGAACAGGCAATATTCACACCCAGAAAACGCACAACGTTGTCTTTTACTGTTGTTAATATAACACAATGTTGAGTGTGGGGTTAACAACTGAAGAATCTGTTGGAAAAACTCTATGGAAAACCACTCTACTATTTCAGAATTCATGGGAGTCGCTGGTAGTAATAGGAGCCACCACGGCCCCCGTATGAGGCTTCCCACACAACCACAGATCACCAGGAAAGCTGTGTGAGCCTCGCTACATGCGCCAGGCCGCCATCCTGGAGCAACAACACGCCAAGACTCACATTCTCTCTCATAAATATACTTACTGGACTTGTTAATGGTACCTCACCCCACATCTTACCTCACCCCTCATCTTACCTCACCCCACATCTTACCTCACCCCATATCTTACCTCACCCCACATCTTACCTCACCCCACATCTTACCTCACCCCACATCTTACCTCACCCCACATCTTACCTCACCCCTCATCTTACCTCACCCCACATCTTACCTCACCCCACATCTTACTTCACCCCTCATCTTACCTCAGCCGGCTACCGGCCCCTTACCTCAGCTGCCGCCCCCCCCTCCTCAGCAGGTCAACTTGGGAACCAACTTTTCAGTTTCTAATAAGATATATATATATATATATATATAAAAAACTTTAAATAAGTCTTTAAAAGAGGTGGCGGCTGGCCCGTCTTTAATTTCCGCCCTTGGCTTCCACTCACAGGGACCCCACTCACATGGACCCGTCACGGACATCTCACACGGACCCCTGACACGGACCCCTGACATGGACCCCCTCATATGAACCCCTCACTCTCTACTCCCTGTATGAAGAAACTTAATCTCCCTTGCTGGTGAAAGGGTGACGGAGGGTATTGGTTTTGCTAAGCGTGTCTGAGCGACGGGAAGACACTCTGGGATAGTGAGGAGGATGGGGTAAGGGGGTGGGGGGGGGGGTTCGGGGTAAATCGGTACAAGGGGGATGGTAATGGGGAAGGGGCGCGGCTTTGGCAAGACTTCTTGTGATGTTGGAGGAAGGAATATTCGGGGAACCTTCGGGTTGCAGGGGGCACAAAAGAAAATTATTCCAAGACATTTACATGTAGTTATAGAGCCTTCAGCATCTTCAGGGGCTTTCAGAAGCCTTCAGTAACCTTCAGTAACCTTCAGGAGCCTTCAGGAGCCTTCAGGAGCCTTCAGGAGCCTTTGGAAGCCTTCAGGAGCCTTTGGAAGCCTTCGGGAGCCTTCAGGAGCCTTTGGAAGCCTTCAGGAGCCTTTGGAAGCCTTCAGGAGCCTTTGGAAGCCTTCAGGAGCCTTTGGAAGCCTTCAGGAGCCTTCGGGAGCCTTCGGGAGCCTTCAGGAGCCTTTGTAAGCCTTCAGGAGCCTTCGGGAGCCTTCGGGAGCCTTCAGGTTCTTTCAAGAACCTTCAGGAGCCTTCAGGAGCCTTTGGAAGCCTTCAGGAGCCTTTAGGAGCCTTCACGAGCCTTTGGAAGCCTTCAGAAGCCTTCAGGAGCCTTCGGGAGCCTTCAGGAGCCTTTGGAAGCCTTCAGGAGCCTTCGGGAGCCTTCAGGAGCCTTCAGGTGCTTTCAAGAATCTTCAGGAGCCTTCAAGAGCCTTCGGAAGCCTTCAGGAGCTTTCAAAAACCTTCAGGAGCCTTCGGGAGCCTTCAGGAGCCTTCGGGAGCTTTCAAGAGCTTTCAAAAACCTTCGGAAGCCTTCAGGAGCCTTCGGGAGCCTTCAGGAGCCTTCAGGAGCCTTCGGGAGCCTTCAAGAGCTTTCAGGTGCTTTCATGAATCTTCAGGAGCCTTCAAGAGCCTTCGGGAGCCTTCAGGAGCTTTCAGGTGCTTTCAAGAATCTTCAGGAGCCTTCAAGAGCCTTCGGAAGCCTTCAGGAGCTTTCAGGAGCTTTCAAAAACCTTCGGAAGCCTTCAGGAGCTTTCAGGAGCTTTCAAAAACCTTCGGGAGCCTTCAGGAGCCTTCAGGAGCCTTTGGAAGCCTTCGGGAGCCTTCAGGAGCCTTTGGAAGCCTTCAGGAGCCTTTGGAAGCCTTCAGGAGCCTTTGGAAGCCTTCAGGAGCCTTTGGAAGCCTTCAGGAGCCTTCGGGAGCCTTCGGGAGCCTTCAGGAGCCTTTGTAAGCCTTCAGGAGCCTTCGGGAGCCTTCGGGAGCCTTCAGGTTCTTTCAAGAACCTTCAGGAGCCTTCAGGTGCCTTCAGGAGCCTTTGGAAGCCTTCAGGAGCCTTCAGGAGCCTTCAGGAGCCTTTGGAAGCCTTCAGAAGCCTTCAGGAGCCTTCGGGAGCCTTCAGGAGCCTTTGGAAGCCTTCAGGAGCCTTCAGGAGCCTTCGGGAGCCTTCAGGAGCCTTCAGGTGCTTTCAAGAATCTTCAGGAGCCTTCAAGAGCCTTCGGAAGCCTTCAGGAGCTTTCAGGAGCTTTCAAAAACCTTCAGGAGCCTTCGGGAGCCTTCAGGAGCCTTCGGGAGCTTTCAAGAGCTTTCAAAAACCTTCGGAAGCCTTCAGGAGCCTTCGGGAGCCTTCAGGAGCCTTCAGGAGCCTTCGGGAGCCTTCAAGAGCTTTCAGGTGCTTTCATGAATCTTCAGGAGCCTTCAAGAGCCTTCGGGAGCCTTCAGGAGCTTTCAGGTGCTTTCAAGAATCTTCAGGAGCCTTCAAGAGCCTTCGGAAGCCTTCAGGAGCTTTCAGGAGCTTTCAAAAACCTTCGGAAGCCTTCAGGAGCTTTCAGGAGCTTTCAAAAACCTTCGGGAGCCTTCAGGAGCCTTCAGGAGCCTTCAGGAGCCTTCGGGAGCCTTCAGGAGCCTTCGGGAGCCTTCAGGAGCCTTCGGGAGCCTTCAGGAGCCTTCGGGAGCCCAGCAATTTCTGGTTGATCACGTGACTCACTGTTCACGTGAATAACTGGCTTAGCATTCTATTAAAAAGTAACTTTTTGTAAATCATATTCTGAGCAATGGCAGTTTATATTGTCAGGTTGGTAAAAGTCAGTTGTACGAATAGCCACTAATACACCTAGAGTATTAGGTGTGCACTGTATTAGACTACAGAGTCTGGGTGTACACTGTACCTTGATTGTACCTGGATGAGTTTCTGGGAGTTCTCTTAAAGCCCGGCCTGGGGCCAGGCTTTCCTTGTGATAACCTGGTCCAACAGGTTGTTGCTTGGAGCGGCCCGCAGGCCCACATATCCACTACAGCCCGGTTGGTCCGGCACTTCTTGCAAATAAACTGTCCAGTTTTTTCTTGAAGATTTCCACTATTGTTCTGGCAATATTTCTTATACTCGCTGGGAGGATACTGAAGAGCCGTGGACCTCTGATGTTCAGATAGTGTTCTCTGAGTGTGCCCGTGGCACCTCTACTCCTCACTGTTCTTATTTTATTGTGCAAATTTGGGACCTGGCCCTCCAGTACCTTTCATGGATGTTATTTGGTACCTCTCTCATTTCCCTTTTGGAGAATACATGGACCCCTCGGTATTAGACTACAGTGTGTGTGTGTGGGTGTATACTGTATTAGATTACGTGTGTGTGGGTGTATACTGTATTAGACTACAGTGTGTGTGGGTGTATACTGTATTAGACTACAGTGTGTGTGTGTGGGTGTATACTGTATAAGATTACGTGTGTGTGGGTGTATACTGTATTAGACTACAATGTGTGTGTGTGGGTGTATACTGTATTAGACTACAATGTGTGTGGGTGTGCACTGTATTGTATTCTAACAACCAATGAAGAGCCAGTAAGACTGAAGCTTTCTCTGTCCGTTGCAGGTAGGTGTTCCTAGACAGTCGTCCGGCGATGGTGCGCCAGACGATGGTGCGCCAGACGGTGAGTGTGATGGCGGTGTTTTAAGGTTCCGTAGTGGCCATAGGAACTCAGGTGGTCCCTGGGAGCAATATACCAGCTGCTCTATCATAACTAACCTTTCCATGTGATATGCAGTAGGGCCAACCTTGCTTTCAGACAAATTCTGACTCGCGGAGCGTTTAGAAAGTCAGCATTTAACTTGTGGTGACGGGCTGAGGAGGTCATTTTAGGTGACTAGTTTGAACATAGATATTGGGAGTGTTCAACAATGACAGTGTCAGCGGCAGTGTCCAGTACTGGACAGTGTCAGCGGCAGTGTCCAGTACTGGACCTTGTCAGCGGCAGTGTCCAGTACTGGACAGTGTCAGCGGCAGTGTCCAGTACTGGACCTTGTCAGCGGCAGTGTCCAGTACTGGACAGTGTCAGCGGCAGTGTCCAGTACTGGACCTTATCAGCGGCAGTGTCCAGTACTG
>NC_091186.1:27031828-27064328 GCF_040958095.1 Procambarus clarkii
TGCTCAGGAGGAGACCTGGTGCTTCACCACTGCTCAGGAGGAGACCTGGTGCTTTGCCACTGCTCAGGAGGAGACCTGGTGCTTCGCCACTGCTCAGGAGACCTGGTGCTTCGCCACTGCTCAGGAGGAGACCTGATGCTTCGCCACTGCTCAGGAGGAGACCTGGTGCTTTGCCACTGCTCAGGAGGAGACCTGGTGCTTCGCCACTGCTCAGGAGGAGACCTGGTGCTTCGCCACTGCTCAGGAGGAGACCTGATGCTTCGCCACTGCACAAGGAGGAGACCTGGTGCTTTGCCACTGCTCAGGAGGAGACCTGATGCTTCGCCACTGCTCAGGAGGAGACCTGGTGCTTTGCCACTGCTCAGGAGGAGACCTGATGCGTTGCCACTGCTCAGGAGGAGACCTGGTGCTTCGCCACTGCTCAGGAGGAGACCTGGTGCTTCGCCACTGCTCAGGAGACCTGGTGCTTTGCCACTGCTCAGGAGGAGACCTGGTGCTTTGCCACTGCTCAGGAGGAGACCTGGTGCTTCGCCACTGCTCAGGAGACCTGGTGCTTTGCCACTGCTCAGGAGGAGACTTGGTGCTTCACCACTGCTCAGGAGGAGACCTGGTGCTTTGCCACTGCTCAGGAGGAGACCTGGTGCTTCGCCACTGCTCAGGAGGAGACTTGGTGCTGCGCCACTACTCAGGAGGAGACCTGGTGCTTTGCCACTGCTCAGGAGGAGACCTGATGCTTCGCCACTGCTCAGGAGGAGACCTGGTGCTTCGCCACTGCTCAGGAGGAGACCTGGTGCTTTGCCACTGCTCAGGAGGAGACCTGGTGCTTCGCCACTGCTCAGGAGGAGACTTGGTGCTGCGCCACTACTCAGGAGGAGACCTGGTGCTTCACCACTGCTCAGGAGGAGACCTGGTGCTTCGCCACTGCTCAGGAGGAGACCTGGTGCTTCGCCACTGCTCAGGAGGAGACCTGGTGCTTCGCCACTGCTCAGGAGACCTGGTGCTTCGCCACTGCTCAGGAGGAGACCTGGTGCTTCGCCACTGCTCAGGAGGAGACCTGGTGCTTCACCACTGCTCAGGAGGAGACCTGGTGCTTCACCACTGCTCAGGAGGAGACCTGGTGCTTCGCCACTGCTCAGGAGGAGACCTGGTGCTTCACCACTGCTCAGGAGGAGACCTGATGCTTCGCCACTGCTCAGGAGGAGACCTGATGCTTCGCCACTGCTCAGGAGGAGACCTGGTGCTTCGCCACTGCTCAGGAGTCCTGGTGCTTCGCCACTGCTCAGGAGGAGACCTGGTGCTTCGCCACTGCTCAGGAGGAGACCTGGTGCTTCGCCACTGCTCAGGAGGAGACCTGGTGCTTCGCCACTGCTCAGGAGGAGACCTGGTGCTTCACCACTGCTCAGGAGGAGACCTGGTGCTTCGCCACTGCTCAGGAGGAGACCTGGTGCTTCGCCACTGCTCAGGAGACCTGGTGCTTCGCCACTGCTCAGGAGGAGACCTGGTGCTTTCACCACTGCTCAGGAGGAGATCTGGTGCTTCGCCACTGCTCAGCAGGAGACCTGGTGCTTCGCCACTGCTCAGGAGGAGACCTGGTGCTTCACCACTGCTCAGGAGGAGATCTGGTGCTTCACCACTGCTCAGGAGGAGACCTGGTGCTTCACCACTGCTCAGGAGGAGACCTGATGCTTCGCCACTGCTCAGGAGAAGACCTGGTGCTTCGCCACTGCCCAGGAGATCTAGTTGATGCCACTGCTCAGGAGGAGACCTGGTGCTTCGCCACTGCTCAGGAGGAGACCTGGTGCTTCGCCACTGCTCATGAGGAGACCTGGTGCTTCGCCACTGCTCAGGAGGAGACCTGGTGCTTCGCCACTGCTCAGGAGGAGACCTAGCTGATGCCGCTGCAGTGTTCAACATGAAGCGAGATGTTCCTCCAGTGATGAACAGTGATCATACCTACACCACTACTGTAAGATGAACACTACTCAAGATGGCTCTGGGAACCTAGCCGCACCCGCCATAAACTAACCCGGCCTATAAGTTTGATCTACCGCTACATGTGTTAAGTTTTATTGTTTTCTTTTGATGTTAGACTTTATCAGTCGTGCAGTGTAGGCTGGGAGTTGGGAGATGTTGTTGTTGTTTAAGACTCGGTAACTCGGAACAGAAAGTCCCAAGTAGCACGGGCTATGGTGAGCCCGTAGTGGACTTACCTGGCACAGGAGCGAGGCAAGTAGCACGGGCTATGGTGAGCCCGTAGTGGACTTACCTGGCACAGGAGCGGGGCAAGTAGCACGGGCTATGGTGAGCCCGTAGTGGACTTACCTGGCACAGGAGCGGGGCAAGTAGCACGGGGTATTGTGAGCCCGTAGTGGACTTACCTGCCACAGGAGCGGGGCAAGTAGCACGGGGTATTGTGAGCCCGTAGTGGACTTACCTGCCACAGGAGCGGGGCAAGTAGCACGGGGTATTGTGAGCCCGTAGTGGACTTACCTGCCACAGGAGCGGGGCAAGTAGCACGGGGTATTGTGAGCCCGTAGTGGACTTACCTGCCACAGGAGCGGGGCAAGTAGCACGGGGTATTGTGAGCCCGTAGTGGACTTACCTGGCACAGGAGCGGGGCAAGTAGCACGGGGTATGGTGAGCCCGTAGTGGACTTACCTGGCACAGGAGCGGGGCAAGTAGCACGGGGTATGGTGAGCCCGTAGTGGACTTACCTGGCACAGGAGCGGGGCAAGTAGCACGGGGTATTGTGAGCCCGTAGTGGACTTACCTGGCACAGGAGCGGGGCAAGTAGCACGGGCTATGGTGAGCCCGTAGTGGACTTACCTGGCACAGGAGCGGGGCAAGTAGCACGGGCTATGGTGAGCCCGTAGTGGACTTACCTGCCACAGGAGCGGCAAGTAGCACGGGGTATGGTGAGCCCGTAGTGGACTTACCTGGCACAGGAGCGGGGCAAGTAGCACGGGGTATTGTGAGCCCGTAGTGGACTTACCTGGCACAGGAGCGGGGCAAGTAGCACGGGGTATTGTGAGCCCGTAGTGGACTTACCTGGCACAGGAGCGGGGCAAGTAGCACGGGGTATTGTGAGCCCGTAGTGGACTTACCTGGCACAGGAGCGGGGCAAGTAGCACGGGGTATTGTGAGCCCGTAGTGGACTTACCTGGCACAGGAGCGGGGCAAGTAGCACGGGGTATTGTGAGCCCGTAGTGGACTTACCTGGCACAGGAGCGGGGCAAGTAGCACGGGGTATTGTGAGCCCGTAGTGGACTTTCCTGGCACAGGAGCGGGGCAAGTAGCATGGGCTATGGTGAGCCCGTAGTGGACTTACCTGGCACAGGAGCGGGGCAAGTAGCACGGGCTATGGTGAGCCCGTAGTGGACTTACCTGGCACAGGAGCGGGGCAAGTAGCACGGGCTATGGTGAGCCCGTAGTGGACTTACCTGGCACAGGAGCGGGGCAAGTAGCACGGGCTATGGTGAGCCCGTAGTGGACTTACCTGCCACAGGAGCGGGGCAAGTAGCACGGGCTATGGTGAGCCCGTAGTGGACTTACCTGCCACAGGAGCGGGGGTTGTGACTCTGGTGTCAGTGGGATAGTAATATATATTACTATTCTTAGTAGTAATAGACTTCTGCTACTATATACCAGCCTTCTCTGTCCAGGTGGAACTTTCTCCTCCCCCTCATCCTTCCCCTCATCCTCCCCCTCATTCTCCCCCTCGTCCTCCCCCTCATCCTTCCCCTCATCCTTCCCCTCATTCTCCCCCCTCATTCTCCCCCTCATCCTCCCCCTCATCCTCCCCCTCATCCTCCCCCTCATCCTCTCCCTCATCCTCTCCCTCATCCTCTCCCTCATCCTCCCCCTCATCCTCCCATGTTACCAGCACCCTGGGGCGGCTGGTAACATATACCCGCACACACACACACACACACACACACACACACACACACACACACACACACACACACACACACACACACACTGCATAGTGACCCACACTTTGACCTTTCCTCCCACTCCTCTCACTCTTCCTCACCCACGCTTCTTCACTCTTCCTCATCCGCTCGCTAGGTTTCTTGCATTACCTTTCTTTCTGTGTTTCGCTTATTGTGGCTCATGGCTCATGGGGGCAGGAGTTGTGTGTACTCTCACATGTGCTGTTGTCAATAGTGGTATACGCTTAAGTCGCCGTCGTGCGGGTTATATCTTCTGGCTTTTACTGACGGAATATCAAGTGAAACTGTGGTCGACGGATTGATTATTCACGTCCTGTCTGTTCGCTTGTTCATCCTGTCTGTTTCTGTCTGTCTCGATTTCTATATTTGTATGATATACAATCTAGAGGTTGTATAACATAATCTGTAGAATGTATAACATAAAATGTAACATAATATAAAAATTGCGGATATTTCAGTACCTGCCTAAAACCTCCTGTGTTTGGCCTCCACCAGGGCCAGGACAAGGTCCTGATGCAGTCCAGGACGACCAGAGACCATAGTGTAGGTCCTGCTGCCGTCCAGGACGACCAGAGACCATAGTGTAGGTCCCGCTGCCGTCCAGGACGACCAGAGACCATAGTGTAGGTCCTGCTGCCGTCCAGGACGACCAGAGACCATAGTGTAGGTCCTGCTGCCGTCCAGGACGACCAGAGACCATAGTGTAGGTCCTGCTGCCGTCCAGGACGACCAGAGACCATAGTGTAGGTCCCGCTGCCGTCCAGGACGACCAGAGACCATAGTGTAGGTCCTGCTGCCGTCCAGGACGACCAGAGACCATAGTGTAGGTCCTGCTGCCGTCCAGGACGACCAGAGACCATAGTGTAGGTCCTGCTGCCGTCCAGGACGACCAGAGACCATAGTGTAGGTCCTGCTGCCGTCCAGGACGACCAGAGACCATAGTGTAGGTCCCGCTGCCGTCCAGGACGACCAGAGACCATAGTGTAGGTCCTGCTGCCGTCCAGGACGACCAGAGACCATAGTGTAGGTCCTGCTGCCGTCCAGGACGACCAGAGACCATAGTGTAGGTCCTGCTGCCGTCCAGGACGACCAGAGACCATAGTGTAGGTCCTGCTGCCGTCCAGGACGACCAGAGACCATAGTGTAGGTCCTGCTGCCGTTCAGGACGACCAGAGACCATAGTGTAGGTCCTGCTGCCGTCCAGGACGACCAGAGACCATAGTGTAGGTCCTGCTGCCGTTCAGGACGACCAGAGACCATAGTGTAGGTCCTGCTGCCGTCCAGGACGACCAGAGACTATAGTGTAGGTCCTGCTGCCGTTCAGGACGACCAGAGACCATAGTGTAGGTCCAGCTGCCGTCCAGGACGACCAGAGACCATAGTGTAGGTCCTGCCGCCGTCCAGGACGACCAGAGACCATAGTGTAGGTCCAGCTGCCGTCCAGGACGACCAGAGACCATAGTGTAGGTCCTGCTGCCGTCCAGGACGACCAGAGACCATAGTGTAGGTTCAGCTGCCGTCCAGGACGACCAGAGACCATAGTGTAGGTCCGGGTCTACTCAGCTGTTAAGAATAGTACGGTCAGGGATGAGCGGCCTGGTAGACCGGTCCAGTGGCCACAGACGAGGAACAAGGAGAGCGACGACACGGACACAGCTAATAGTTATTTATACATTTCCAAATTTGAAGTTAAATTGCACTAGGAGAAGTCTTAACATTAACAAAAGATTGCTTCAGAAAGTCGTGACAAACTTCCAGTTGTGTTCATTACACGGTATATAAGGGAAGTGTGGTGAGAGGCACCAGACTTACACACACTCACCTGTGGCCACACTACGGGCTCACCATAGCCCGTGCTACCTGGAACTTTATGTTCCAGGTAGCGAATCTTAAACAATGACACTCACCTGTGGCCAACTATTCCTTGTGGCAGTCAGCAGTAAGCGCAGGTATGGGAACACATGCCACAGGTCTACATCCTATTCTTTAGCATCACACAATGAACACGGAACACCAGTTAATTTAATAACCTTAAGCCTAACATGCTATCGACATAAAGTATAATATACAAATGCGGTGGAGGCTCAAAGTATCTACTGCAGGTCGGCGTTCAATCCCCGACCGTCCAAGTGGTTGGGCACCATTCCTTTCCCCCCGTCCCATCCCTAAATCCTTCTCCTGACCCCTTTCAAGTGCTCTATAGTCGTAATGGCTTGGCGCTTTGTCTTGATAGTTCCCTTCCCTTCCCCCCACTCTCCCCTCACTCCCCCCCTCCCCCTCCCTGTGAAGGGAAATCAGGGCACCAAGATGGGGCGGCGAGACATAATAACTATCGTTTACCTGACTAAACTACCACCTGGCGAATGACATCCGCAGCTGTGACTGTGGCCGGCTCTTGGATTGTGGTTACTAGTTGTTGGTTTGGCGTAAGAGCTCTTGGATTGTGGTTACTAGTTGTTGGTTTGACGTAAGAGCTCTTGGATTGTGGTTACTAGTTGTTGGTTTGACGTAAGAGCTCTTGGATTGTGGTTACTAGTTGTTGGTTTGACGTAAGAGCTCTTGGATTGTGGTTACTAGTTGTTGGTTTGACGTAAGAGCTCTTGGATTGTAGTAACTACTCGTTGGTTTGACGTAAGAGCTCTTGGATTAACAGGTCCAGCACCAGTTTCGGGATAACTGTGCCGGTTGTGACGCACACAGTTTGTGACGCCACGTGTGCCGTGAGGTGAGTGACGCTTGTTGTGAGACATCTGAGAGTTAATTGGCTCTACGCTAGGATGCTGGTCTCTGGAAGCTGGGCTTTTGTACCTTTGAATAGCTGGCGCTCTCGTCTTTCATCCTCTCGCATAACTCTCACATCAAGCCATCTTTTATGCGTCTCAGACTCCTTCCTATTACTGCATATTTTCCTCCCCCTGGCTCCTGTTTTTCCCTCGTTATCCGACCCATATCTCTTACTCCGTTTTCCAGGTAAAAAAGTTCCATACTGTATAGCCGTGAGATAAATTCACTGAAATGAAATACTTTCACTTTTCATTCGAGTGAGGCACAGAAGCCTGTCACTTACAAACTGCTCCATCCGGACGTTAACATAAGATAGTCTTATGTTAACCGAACCTTGTTAATGTCTTGGGAACCGGTCGGCCGAGCGGACAGCACACTGAACTTGTGATTCTGTGGTCCCGGGTTCGATCCCGGGCGTCGGCGAGAAACAATAGGCAGAGCTTCTTTCACCCTATGCCCCTGTTACCTAGCAGTAAAATAGGTACCTGGGTGTTAGTCAGCTGTCACGGGCTGCTTCCTGGGGGGTGGAGGCCTGGTCGAGGACCGGGCCCCGGGGACACTAAAAAGCCCCGAAATCATCTCAAGATAACCTCAAGATAAGATAACTGTGGTAGTCTGGAAACTTGCATATATCTATAAGACGGAATATTAGGCTGTCTAAACTAGCCCAGAAGCTTGGGGCTAGCCTTTGCTGCTGCCTTTCTCCACCCTCTTCCCTTCTCCTCCCTACCTTCATGTTGTTACACTCTCATATTCCCCTGCTCCCCCCCCCTCCCCTCCCCCTTCAGTTGCACACATCATTACTCACCCCTGAAGGTCTATTTCTTTGTTATTCGTGTCCAGTCGAGCCAAGAAAATGGAGTGTATTGGTGAGGAGTACTTTGGCCCCTTGTGTTGGTGGGGAGTTCTCCTGGTGGTCTGAACTGTTGGTGGGGAGTTCTCCTGGTGGTCTGAACTGTTGGTGGGGAGTTCTCCTGGTGGTCTGAACTGTTGGTGGGGAGTTCTCCTGGTGGTCTGAACTGTTGGTGGGGAGTTCTCCTGGTGGTCTGAACTGTTGGTGGGGAGTTCTCCTGGTGGTCTGAACTGTTGGTGGGGAGTTCTCCCGGTGGTCTGAACTGTTGGTGGGGAGTTCTCCCGGTGGTCTGAACTGTTGGTGGGGAGTTCTCCTGGTGGTCTGAACTGTTGGTGGGGAGTTCTCCTGGTGGTCTGAACTGTTGGTGGGGAGTTCTCCTGGTGGTCTGAACTGTTGGTGGGGAGTTCTCCTGGTGGTCTGAACTGTTGGTGGGGAGTTCTCCTGGTGGTCTGAACTGTTGGTGGGGAGTTCTCCTGGTGGTCTGAACTGTTGGTGGGGAGTTCTCCTGGTGGTCTGAACTGTTGGTGGGAGTTCTCCTGGTGGTCTGAACTGTTGGTGGGGAGTTCTCCTGGTGGTCTGAACTGTTGGTGGGGAGTTCTCCTGGTGGTCTGAACTGTTGGTGGGGAGTTCTCCTGGTGGTCTGAACTGTTGGTGGGGAGTTCTCCTGGTGGTCTGAACTGTTGGTGGGAGTTCTCCTGGTGGTCTGAACTGTTGGTGGGGAGTTCTCCTGGTGGTCTGAACTGTTGGTGGGGAGTTCTCCTGGTGGTCTGAACTGTTGGTGGGGAGTTCTCCTGGTGGTCTGAACTGTTGGTGGGGAGTTCTCCCGGTCGTCTGAACTGTTGGTGGGGAGTTCTCCCGGTCGTCTGAACTGTTGGTGGGGAGTTCTCCCGGTCGTCTGAACTGTTGGTGGGGAGTTCTCCCGGTGGTCTGAACTGTTGGTGGGGAGTTCTCCTGGTGGTCTGAACTGTTGGTGGGGAGTTCTCCTGGTGGTCTGAACTGTTGGTGGGGAGTTCTCCTGGTGGTCTGAACTGTTGGTGGGGAGTTCTCCTGGTGGTCTGAACTGTTGGTGGGGAGTTCTCCTGGTGGTCTGAACTGTTGGTGGGGAGTTCTCCTGGTGGTCTGAACTGTTGGTGGGGAGTTCTCCTGGTGGTCTGAACTGTTGGTGGGAGTTCTCCTGGTGGTCTGAACTGTTGGTGGGGAGTTCTCCTGGTGGTCTGAACTGTTGGTGGGGAGTTCTCCTGGTGGTCTGAACTGTTGGTGGGGAGTTCTCCTGGTGGTCTGAACTGTTGGTGGGGAGTTCTCCTGGTGGTCTGAACTGTTGGTGGGGAGTTCTCCCGGTCGTCTGAACTGTTGGTGGGGAGTTCTCCTGGTGGTCTGAACTGTTGGTGGGGAGTTCTCCTGGTGGTCTGAACTGTTGGTGGGGAGTTCTCCTGGTGGTCTGAACTGTTGGTGGGGAGTTCTCCTGGTCGACTGAACTGTTGGTGGGGAGTTCTCCCGGTCGTTCTCCACTGCTCCCTCTACATTTCTCGTACTCATTGTTCCAATTCCTCCAACCCTCCTTCTATTCCCTCTCTGCATATGGGCTTGGATTATGTGAGAGGGGAGTGTGGTGGGGGGAGGGTGGTGGAGAGTGGCCGGTGGGGGTGGTTCCTGAGGGGGATAGTTGGTGGAGCGAGGATGTTGGAGGGACTGTTGGCGGGGTTTGGATGGGGCTCTACGACTGACCTGGCTCTTGGCACTGGTCCAGATCTGAGGGTGCCTGGCTCCAGCCATCACCTGGACGGTGTCTGACGGTGTCTGACAGTGACGGTGTCTGACGGCGTCTGACAGTGACGGTGTCTGACGGTGTCTGACAGTGACGGTGTCTGACAGTGACGGTGTCTGACGGTGACGGTGTCTGACAGTGACGGTGTCTGACAGTGACGGTGTCTGACGGTGACGGTGTCTGACAGTGACGGTGTCTGACGGTGTCTGACAGTGACGGTGTCTGACGGTGTCTGACAGTGACGGTGTCTGACGGTGTCTGACAGTGACGGTGTCTGACGGTGTCTGACAGTGACGGTGTCTGACAGTGACGGTGTCTGACAGTGACGGTGTCTGACGGTGTCTGACAGTGACGGTGTCTGACAGTGACGGTGACGGTGTCTGACAGTGACGGTGTCTGACGGTGTCTGACGGTGACGGTGTCTGACAGTGACGGTGTCTGACGGTGACGGTGTCTGACAGTGACGGTGTCTGACGGTGACGGTGTCTGACAGTGACGGTGTCTGACGGTGACGGTGTCTGACAGTGACGGTGTCTGACGGTGTCTGACAGTGACGGTGTCTGACAGTGACGGTGTCTGACAGTGACGGTGTCTGACAGTGACGGTGTCTGACAGTGACGGTGTCTGACAGTGACGGTGTCTGACGGTGACGGTGTCTGACGGTGACGGTGTCTGACGGTGACGGTGTCTGACGGTGACGGTGTCTGACGGTGTCTGACGGTGACGGTGTCTGACAGTGACGGTGTCTGACAGTGACGGTGTCTGACGGTGACGGTGTCTGACAGTGACGGTGTCTGACAGTGACGGTGTCTGACAGTGACGGTGTCTGACGGTGACGGTGTCTGACAGTGACGGTGTCTGACGGTGACGGTGTCTGACGGTGTCTGACGGTGACGGTGTCTGACAGTGACGGTGTCTGACAGTGACGGTGTCTGACGGTGACGGTGTCTGACAGTGACGGTGTCTGACGGTGTCTGACAGTGACGGTGCCTGACGGTGTCTGACAGTGACGGTGTCTGACGGTGACGGTGTCTGACGGTGACGGTGTCTGACGGTGTCTGACAGTGACGGTGTCTGACAGTGACGGTGTCTGACGGTGACGGTGTCTGACGGTGTCTGACAGTGACGGTGTCTGACGGTGACGGTGTCTGACGGTGAGGAGCAGGAGTAAGGAAGGAGGCGAGGAGGGAAGGGCTACTCTAAGAACACAATGAAACACATTAAATTATCATCCACGCTTCCGTGGAAATAAACATACCATTAACCAGGGCTCTGGGAGACTCGAACCGCGGACCCCACACATATGAGGCCGAAGCTCTATCGACGGAGCAATGAGCAGTGGAAAGATTCCAGGAGCAACAACATCTGCCAAGCTGGAATTGTTGACTTCCCCAGACTACTACTGAGTGTGGCTGACACTATATGTGACGGTGGCGGGGATCACTCATTCCTCTGAGCCTCAGTAGTAGTCAGGGGAATGTTGAAGATCCCAGTTTGGCGGCAGTAGTTGCTTCTGGAATGTTTCCTTATTGAGACTACTCATAGCTCAGTTGATAGAGCTCGGGCGTCACACGTGAGGCTCCTCACCTCACTCTTGCCTCATATATTAGTGTGACTCTTCCTCTCGGCTGTTACACCACTTGTTAATGGTCCACCACGGACCCAAACGTCGCCCTTCTTCACTTTCTGAGGTGTGGTGGCGTCAGCATATGAGGATGGAATAGGAGCTGGGATAGGAGCAAGGGTAGGAGCTGGTATAGGAGCTGGGATAGAAGCTAGGATAGGAGCAAGGGTAGGAGCAAGGGTAGGAGCTAGGATAGGAGCAAGGGTAGGAACTGGGATAGGAGCAAGGGTAGGAGCAAGGGTAGAAGCTAGGATAGGAGCTGGGATAGGAGCAAGGGTAGGAGCTAGGATAGGGGCTGGGATAGGAGCTAGGATAGGAACTAGGAGTGGGTGAAGGCGGTCATCTGGGAGAGAGTGCTCCATTGATCACTCGGCCCCAGACGTGACCAAGGGGCCGAGTCAGGACTCATATTCAAGGATGAGCAACCTTGAAATTTTAGCAATTGTGTAAAAAAAATGTAAATGACTAAATTTGACAAATAAAATGATCCTTTAAGAGGTGTGGCACTAATTATTAGTTCCGGACTCGTTTGTTGTTGAAATAATGTTGTGTCTTAGACAGAAGAGAGGAAAGAGCACTAGGCCTATTGGTCCAAGTTCGGCTTGGACCAAACTTTCTTTATCTCTCTTTATAAAGGAAGTTTCCAACTCCTATGATCATCTTAACCTGCCCTAACAAGGGCAAAATGAAGCTGAAGAATAGGGTTTCGAATAGGGTAAAAGGGTTTCAACCCTTTTACCCTGTCGTAGCTCAGTCGATTAAGGCAGTGTCTGGGATGCTCCCGGACGCAGGTTCGAATCCTCGTCACGGCCATTGTGGATTTGTTCATCTGAAGAATAGACTACAAGTTTTATTGGCAGCTTTATTTTACCTTTATTTCGAATATTTAAAGAAGGAAAATTTGGCTTAAAATCTGTACTAATCATATCTTCCAGATATATTTCACTTTAGGAATGATTTATTCTGACGTTAAGGATATTTCCTGTTATTATATCAACATAAGGTAGACTCGGGTCCGTGCATTTGTCAGTATTGTACTGCATCTGCCCAGCTTTCGTCCAGTTTAAGTCTATCCAGATCGTCTCGCTCTGATTTGTATTCTTCTGAATATATATCGATAGATTCAATCTATCTATCTTGTTGTATTGGTATTCACTGTGAACATTTACCTGTTTTCCACTCTGTCAGTCCCCCCTAAATATTATATGTACGTCGTTGTCATGTCTCTCCCTGTGTGTGTGTGTGTGTGTGTGTGTGTGTGTGTGTGTGTGTGTGTGTGTGTGTGTGTGTGTGAATTCACCTAGTTGTGCTTGCGTGCGTTGAGCTCTGTTCTTTCTGCCCGCCTCTCAACTGTCAATCAACTGTCACTAACTACTATTTTTTTCCCCACACACGCCCAGAAATCAGCCCGTAGCAGCTGTCTAACTCTCAGGTACCTGTTTACCGCGAGGCAACTGGGGGCATCAGGGTGAAAGGAAAGTCTGCCCATTTGTTTTTTCCGCCGGCTGCGGGAATCGAATCCCGGTCCTTAGGTCCACGAGTCTAAAGCGCCGTCTACTCAGCTAGCCAGCCCCTTTTGTGTGTGTGTGTGTGTGTGTGTGTGTGTGTGTGTGTGTGTGTGTGTGTGTGTGTGTGTGTGTATGTGTGTGTGTGTGTGTGTGTGATGGTATAACTGGCACAGGCGGCCCCTCTATGGTGCAACCTTTTGGTGACTGGGAGTCGACAGTGCCCGGTGGACCCGGGCACTGGCGGGTACCCCATCTAGTTATGAATATTAGAAATGTTAAAAATCGGGTCGAAATCTCATTCCCATTACACGACCCGTGTTGAAGAACCTGTGGAAATGTATTGAAATTCATGTTTTTTTGTCATAGTTTTAAATTTTAAATTGTATCTTATTGATTGCTCTTCCTGGCCACTATTCATCTCGTGTTTCTTAAATGCAAGCAGCTGAATCAGGCATATCTTGTAGTCAAACATCTTGTGAGTCAAATATCTTGTAGTCAAATATCTTGTAGTCAAATATCTTGTAGTCAAATATCTTGTAGTCAAATATCTTGTGAGTCAAATATCTTGTAGTCAAATATCTTGTAGTCAAATATCTTGTAGTCAAATATCTTGTAGTCAAATATCTTGTAGTCAAATATCTTGTAGTCAAATATCTTGTACTCAAACATCTTGTGAGTCAAATGTAGATGACTCAGTCATGTCTTAATTAATGTCTCGTGTCTTTTTATAATGTATTAATTAACGTCTATAAATTTGTAAGAAGATACTGTTGTCTAAACTGTAATTTCCATATACTGAACATCATGCCCTCACATTTTCACCATTCGGTAAATAATTGTCGTGTGTAAATGAATAATGTTTTTAAATTGTTATCAATAAGCTAATTATAAATGTAAATAATTTATGAATAAAGTTTTTGAGTGGGTATGAATAAGTTGACTATTGTATTACAACTGCTGTTGCACCCATGTGACCAAAGATGTTATGGCAAGCACTCACAACTGAACGTCGTCAGATTATTATTATTATTTATCTGGGTGTCAAGTCATGTAGGAATACTAGAGGAATAACTTAGCAGATGAAGCAGCAAAATTATCAACTAAGAGGAGGAATGTAAACATTTACATACGACAGAGATTATTACTTACTCAGATTAAGCAGATACTTAAAGACAAGAGCCCAGCAGAAAATGTCGAGGACCACAAGACAGTAACTGTAACACCAGGATCTGAGAGTTGGTACGAGAATTCAACCAACTACGAACCACTTATTTCGAAGAAAATGGACCAACGGATAAACAGAAGTGCACTTACATCGCATCACGCTTGGATGCCAATGTACATAGGAAATAGCCTGCCAGGATCCAGAAGAAGAAAGGAAATGTCAAGCCTGTGGAGAAATGCCCGACAGACCACTGGAATATTATCCAACACAGGTGCAGAGTTACCCACCAAATATGTTTACAACTTAGATTTAACAGCACAGAAGAACTTGTTAAAACATATTAGACGTAAACTTACTGAAGCAAACACACGAGTCATAAATACTCATCCGTCGCCTAAGTGAGACGGAAACTAGTAGGATGCAAGGAGAAGAGAGGTACAGAGAGAGAGAGAGAGAGAGAGAGAGAGAGAGAGAGAGAGAGCATTGGGAAAATGGAGATAAAAAGGAGAAAAAGGGACACCAAAAGAGAAGCCGAGTTTAATGGAAACAATATATATATATATATATATATATATATATATATATATATATATATATATATATATATATATATGACAATGTCAGACCACGGAGGAAAATGAAACAGGAATTTCCTTAAGTACTTTCGTATATTAAATACATCTTCAGAAGGAATCATTCCTTCATTCCTTCTGAAGATGTATTTAATATACGAAAGTACTTAAGGAAATTCCTGTTTCATTTTCCTCCGTGGTCTGACATTGTCACATTCTTAATCACGTGTTTATTTTCGTGATATACACACACATATATATATATATATATATATATATATATATATATATATATATATATATATATATATATATATATATATATATATATATATATATATATTAGTATATTTTGGTAGCAGTCTTTCCTGTAGACATATATTATTAAATATGACCGAAAAAGTAAGATTAATAATTCTAACACGAATTTTCTCAATCTTTCGTACATTTCGTTTCACTGTTGGAGGTAAATCAAAAATCAATTCTCCAAAATTCATTTTTATTTCTAGTCTGACGCGACACGAGCGCGTTTCGTAAAACTTATTACATTTTCAAAGGCTTTAGTTCACAAATACACAACTGAATAGAACTTACGCATCTCCGATTTTATATCTACATTTGAGTGAGGTGGAAGGGGTGATGTGGCATTAACACAAGACAGAACAAGATGTGGTATTAATAGGGTATTAATTTCATCAACACAAGACAGAACAAGAGTATTAATAGGGTATTAATTTCATCAACACAAGACAGAACACGAAACAATGGATATTGAATAGAAGTGTTTGTAGAAAGCCTATTGGTCCATATTTCTTGATGCTTCTATATTGGAGCGGAGTCTTGAGGTGGGTAGAATATAGTTGTGCAATAATTGGCTGTTGATTGCTGGTGTTGACTTCTTGATGTGTAGTGCCTCGCAAACGTCAAGCCGCCTGCTATCGCTGTATCTATCGATGATTTCTGTGTTGTTTACTAGGATTTCTCTGGCGATGGTTTGGTTGTGGGAAGAGATTATATGTTCCTTAATGGAGCCCTGTTGCTTATGCATCGTTAAACGCCTAGAAAGAGATGTTGTTGTCTTGCCTATATACTGGGTTTTTTGGAGCTTACAGTCCCCAAGTGGGCATTTGAAGGCATAGACGACGTTAGTCTCTTTTAAAGCGTTCTGTTTTGTGTCTGGAGAGTTTCTCATGAGTAGGCTGGCCGTTTTTCTGGTTTTATAGTAAATCGTCAGTTGTATCCTCTGATTTTTGTCTGTAGGGATAACGTTTCTATTAACAATATCTTTCAGGACCCTTTCCTCCGTTTCATGAGCTGTGGAATAGATACAGATACAGCTGATAGATACAGCGATAGCAGGCGGCTTGACGTTTGCGAGGCACTACACATATATATATATATATATATATATATATATATATATATATATATATATATATATATATATATATATATATATATATATATAGAGAGAGAGAGAGAGAGAGAGAGAGAGAGAGAGAGAGAGAGAGAGAGAGAGAGAGAGTTAAAGGCTACATAAAGACAAAATAGCTAAGAATGAAGAGAAGTAGATAAAGGAATAAAAGAAGAAGGAAGGAAGGAATGACAGAAGGAAGGCAAGAAATTGGGAGTCGAAGACAAAGAGACTCGGAATTGGCAACATCGTAGACGTGGCAAGAATGGTGCATTCTTAATGATCTCGGAGCCCAGCGCCCGCCCTCTTGCTGGCCTCATCTTGTCGAGCAAGATCCTCAGGCTTACCTTAGGGGCTCTTAATGCTGTGATCTTGTCGAGCAAGATTTTCAGGCTTACATTTGGGGGCTCTTAATGCTGTGATGTTGTCGAGCAAGATCCTCAGGCTTACCTTTGGGGGCTCTTAATGCTGTGATCTTGTCGAGCAAGATCCTCAAGCTTACCTTAGGGGCTCTTAATGCTGTGATCTTGTCGTGCAAGATCCTCAGGCTTACCTTTGGGGGCTCTTAATGCTGTGATCTTGTCGAGCAAGATCCTCAAGCTTACCTTTGGGGGCTCTTAATGCTGTGATCTTGTCGAGCAAGATCCTCAGGCTTACCTTTGGGGCTCTTAATGCTGTGATCTTGTCGAGCAAGATCCTTGGGGTTACCTTGTGATCTTGTCGAGCAAGATCCTTGGGGTTACCTTGTGATCTTGTCGAGCAAGATCCTCAAGCTTACCTTTGGGGGCTCTTAATGCTGTGATCTTGTCGAGCAAGATCCTCAGGCTTACCTTGTGATCTTGTCGAGCAAGATCCTCAGGCTTACCTTGTGATGTTGTCGAGCAAGATCCTCAGGCTTACCTTTGGGGGCTCTTAATGCTGTGATCTTGTCGAGCAAGATCCTCAGGCTTACCATAGGGGCTCTTAATGCTGTGATCTTGTCGAGCAAGATCCTCGGGGTTACCTTGTGATCTTGTCGAGCAAGAGCCTCAGGCTTACCTTAGGGGCTCTTAATGCTGTGATCTTGTCGAGCAAGATCCTCAAGCTTACCTTTGGGGGCTCTTAATGCTGTGATCTTGTCGAGCAAGATCCTCAAGGTTATCTTTGGGGGCTCTTAATGCTGTGGTCTTGTCGAGCAAGAGCCTCAAGCTTACCTTTGGGGGCTCTTAATGCTGTGATCTTGTCGAGCAAGATCCTCAAGCTTACCTTTGGGGGCTCTTAATGCTGTGATCTTGTCGAGCAAGATCCTCAAGCTTACCTTTGGGGGCTCTTAATGCTGTGATCTAGTCGAGCAAGATCCTCAAGCTTACCTTGTGATCTTGTCGAGCAAGATAACAGCACAAGATCACCACTGTTCCGCCGGGTTGGTCCAAGGGATCGTGCAGTAACCGGCGCGGAGAAGGAAATCGCTTGAGAATGTTCTATAATCGAAGATTCGAGCAGAGGAGCAGAGGTGCCATACTTGGGGGGGGGGGGGGGGGTAAGCGTAGTTCAGAGAACGGCGGGGGGGGGGGGGGTTTACATGTGTCGGTGTCCGGTCTCAAGAGGAGCAGAGGTGCCATACTTGGGGGGGGGAAGCGTAGTTACAGAGAACGTGGGGGGGGGTTTACATGTGTCGGTGTCCGGTCTCAAGAGGAGCAGAGGTGCCATACTTGGGGGGGGGAAGCGTAGTTACAGAGAACGTGGGGGGGGGGTTTACATGTGTCGGTGTCCGGTCTCAAGAGGAGCAGAGGTGCCATACTTGGGGGGGGGGGGGGAAGCGTAGTTACAGAGAACGTGGGGGGGGGGGGGTTTACATGTGTCGGTGTCCGGTCTCCGGTGTTTAATTATAACCGGAGGCAGATGAAAGTTCGGATAACCCGGATTATAATGACTTCTATAAAAAACATAACTTGAGAATTAAAAATTCTTAAAAAAAAACACACGGTACCGCACACGGTGGTACCGTGTGTATGTGGTACTGTGTGTGTGGTACTGTGTGTGTGGTACTGTGTGTGTGGTACTGTGTGTGTGGTACTGTGTGTGTGGTACTGTGTGTGTGTGTGTGTGTGTGTGTGTGTGTGTGTGTGTGTGTGTGTGTGTGTGGTACTGTGTGTGTGGTACTGTGTGTGTGGTACCGTGTGTGTGGTACTGTGTGTGTGGTACTGTGTGTGTGGTACTGTGTGTGTGGTACTGTGTGTGTGTGTGTGTGTGTGTGTGTGTGTGTGTGTGTGTGTGTGTGTGGTACTGTGTGTGTGGTACTGTGTGTGTGGTACCGTGTGTGTGGTACTGTGTGTGTGGTACCGTGTGTGTGGTACTGTGTGTGTGGTACCGTGTGTGTGGTACTGTGTGTGTGGTACCGTGTGTGTGGTACTGTGTGTGTGGTACTGTGTGTGTGGTACCGTGTGTGTGGTACTGTGTGTGTGGTACTGTGTGTGTGGTACTGTGTGTGTGGTACCGTGTGTGTGGTACTGTGTGTGTGGTACTGTGTGTGTGGTACCGTGTGTGTGGTACTGTGTGTGTGGTACTGTGTGTGTGGTACTGTGTGTGTGGTACTGTGTGTGTGGTACCGTGTGTGTGGTACCGTGTGTGTGGTACCGTGTGTGTGGTACTGTGTGTGTGGTACCGTGTGTGTGGTACTGTGTGTGTGGTACCGTGTGTGTGGTACTGTGTGTGTGGTACTGTGTGTGTGGTACCGTGTGTGTGGTACCGTGTGTGTGGTACTGTGTGTGTGGTACTGTGTGTGTGGTACCGTGTGTGTGGTACCGTGTGTGTGGTACTGTGTGTGTGGTACTGTGTGTGTGGTACTGTGTGTGTGGTACTGTGTGTGTGGTACCGTGTGTGTGGTACTGTGTGAGTGGTACCGTGTGTGTGGTACCGTGTGTGTGGTACCGTATGTGTGGTACTGTGTGTGTGGTACTGTGTGTGTGATACTGTACTCACCTAGTTGTACTCACCTAGTTGTGTTTGCGGGGGTTGAGCTCTGGCTCTTTGGTCCCGCCTCTCAACCGTCAATCAACAGGTGTACAGATTCCTGAGCCTATCGGGCTCTGTCATATCTACACTTGAAACTGTGTATGGAGTCAGCCTCCACCACATCACTTCCTAATGCATTCCATTTGTCAACCACTCTGACACTAAAAAAGTTCTTTCTAATATCTCTGTGGCTCATTTGGGCACTCAGTTTCCACCTGTGTCCCCTAGTACGTGTGCCCCTTGTGTTAAATAGACTGTCTTTATCTACCCTATCAATCCCCTTCAGAATCTTGAATGTGGTGATCATGTCCCCCCTAACTCTTCTGTCTTCCAGCGAAGTGAGGTTTAATTCCCGTAGTCTCTCCTCGTAGCTCATACCTCTCAGCTCGGGTACTAGTCTGGTGGCAAACCTTTGAACCTTTTCCAGTTTAGTCTTATCCTTGACTAGATATGGACTCCATGCTGGGGCTGCATACTCCAGGATTGGCCTGACATATGTGGTATACAAAGTTCTGAATGATTCTTTACACAAGTTTCTGAATGCCGTTCGTATGTTGGCCAGCCTGGCATATGCCGCTGATGTTATCCGCTTGATATGTGCTGCAGGAGACAGGTCTGGCGTGATATCAACCCCCAAGTCTTTTTCCTTCTCTGACTCCTGAAGAATTTCCTCTCCCAGATGATACCTTGTATCTGGCCTCCTGCTCCCTACACCTATCTTCATTACATTACATTTGGTTGGGTTAAACTCTAACAACCATTTGTTCGACCATTCCTTCAGCTTGTCTAGGTCTTCTTGAAGCCTCAAACAGTCCTCTTCTGTTTTAATCCTTCTCATAATTTTAGCATCGTCCGCAAACATTGAGAGAAATGAATCGATACCCTCCGGGAGATCATTTACATATATCAGAAACAAGATAGGACCGAGTACAGAGCCCTGTGGGACTCCACTGGTGACTTCACGCCAATCGGAGGTCTCACCCCTCACCGTAACTCTCTGCTTCCTATTGCTTAGATACTCCCTTATCCACTGGAGCACCTTACCAGCTACACCTGCCTGTCTCTCCAGCTTATGTACCAGCCTCTTATGCGGTACTGTGTCAAAGGCTTTCCGACAATCCAAGAAAATGCAGTCCGCCCAGCCCTCTCTTTCTTGCTTAATCTGTGTCACCTGATCGTAGAATTCTATCAAGCCTGTAAGGCAAGATTTACCCTCCCTGAATCCATGTTGGCGATTTGTCACGAAGTCCCTTCTCTCCAGATGTGTTACCAGGTTTTTTCTCACGATCTTCTCCATCACCTTGCATGGTATACAAGTCAAGGACACTGGCCTGTAGTTCAGTGCCTCTTGTCTGTCGCCCTTTTTGTATATTGGGACCACATTCGCCGTCTTCCATATTTCTGGTAGGTCTCCCGTCTCTAGTGACTTACTATACACTATGGAGAGTGGCAGGCAAAGTGCCTCTGTGTGTGTGGTACTGTGTACTCACCTAGTTGTACTCACCTAGTTGTGTTTGCGGGGGTTGAGCTCTGGCTCTTTGGTCCCGCCTCTCAACCGTCAATCAACAGGTGTACAGATTCCTGAGCCTATCGGGCTCTGTCATATCTACACTTGAAACTGTGTATGGAGTCAGCCTCCACCACATCACTTCCTAATGCATTCCATTTGTCAACCACTCTGACACTAAAAAAGTTCTTTCTAATATCTCTGTGGCTCATTTGGGCACTCAGTTTCCACCTGTGTCCCCTAGTACGTGTGCCCCTTGTGTTAAATAGACTGTCTTTATCTACCCTATCAATCCCCTTCAGAATCTTGAATGTGGTGATCATGTCCCCCCTAACTCTTCTGTCTTCCAGCGAAGTGAGGTTTAATTCCCGTAGTCTCTCCTCGTAGCTCATACCTCTCAGCTCGGGTACTAGTCTGGTGGCAAACCTTTGAACCTTTTCCAGTTTAGTCTTATCCTTGACTAGATATGGACTCCATGCTGGGGCTGCATACTCCAGGATTGGCCTGACATATGTGGTATACAAAGTTCTGAATGATTCTTTACACAAGTTTCTGAATGCCGTTCGTATGTTGGCCAGCCTGGCATATGCCGCTGATGTTATCCGCTTGATATGTGCTGCAGGAGACAGGTCTGGCGTGATATCAACCCCCAAGTCTTTTTCCTTCTCTGACTCCTGAAGAATTTCCTCTCCCAGATGATACCTTGTATCTGGCCTCCTGCTCCCTACACCTATCTTCATTACATTACATTTGGTTGGGTTAAACTCTAACAACCATTTGTTCGACCATTCCTTCAGCTTGTCTAGGTCTTCTTGACCTAGACAAGTGTGTGTGTGGTACCGTGTGTGTGTGGTACTGTGTGTGTGGTACCGTGTGTGTGGTACTGTGTGTGTGGTACTGTGTGTGTGGTACCGTGTGTGTGGTACTGTGTGTGTGGTACTGTGTGTGTGGTACCGTGTGTGTGGTACCGTGTGTGTGGTACTGTGTGTGTGGTACCGTGTGTGTGGTACTGTGTGTGTGGTACTGTGTGTGTGGTACCGTGTGTGTGGTACTGTGTGTGTGGTACTGTGTGTGTGGTACCGTGTGTGTGGTACTGTGTGTGTGGTACCGTGTGTGTGGTACTGTGTGTGTGGTACTGTGTGTGTGGTACCGTGTGTGTGGTACTGTGTGTGTGGTACTGTGTGTGTGGTACTGTGTGTGTGGTACCGTGTGTGTGGTACTGTGTGTGTGGTACCGTGTGTGTGGTACCGTGTGTGTGGTACCGTGTGTGTGGTACTGTGTGTGTGGTACCGTGTGTGTGGTACCGTGTGTGTGGTACTGTGTGTGTGGTACTGTGTGTGTGGTACTGTGTGTGTGGTACTGTGTGTGTGGTACCGTGTGTGTGGTACCGTGTGTGTGGTACTGTGTGTGGTACCGTGTGTGTGGTACTGTGTGTGTGGTACCGTGTGTGTGGTACCGTGTGTGTGGTACTGTGTGTGTGGTACTGTGTGTGTGTGTGGTACTGTGTGTGTGTGGTACCGTGTGTGTGGTACCGTGTGTGTGGTACTGTGTGTGTGGTACTGTGTGTGTGGTACCGTGTGTGTGGTACTGTGTGTGTGGTACCGTACTCACCTAGTTGTACTCACCTAGTTGTGTTTGCGGGGGTTGAGCTCTGGCTCTTTGGTCCCGCCTCTCAACCGTCAATCAACAGGTGTACAGATTCCTGAGCCTATCGGGCTCTGTCATATCTACACTTGAAACTGTGTATGGAGTCAGCCTCCACCACATCACTTCCTAATGCATTCCATTTGTCAACCACTCTGACACTAAAAAAGTTCTTTCTAATATCTCTGTGGCTCATTTGGGCACTCAGTTTCCACCTGTGTCCCCTAGTACGTGTGCCCCTTGTGTTAAATAGACTGTCTTTATCTACCCTATCAATCCCCTTCAGAATCTTGAATGTGGTGATCATGTCCCCCCTAACTCTTCTGTCTTCCAGCGAAGTGAGGTTTAATTCCCGTAGTCTCTCCTCGTAGCTCATACCTCTCAGCTCGGGTACTAGTCTGGTGGCAAACCTTTGAACCTTTTCCAGTTTAGTCTTATCCTTGACTAGATATGGACTCCATGCTGGGGCTGCATACTCCAGGATTGGCCTGACATATGTGGTATACAAAGTTCTGAATGATTCTTTACACAAGTTTCTGAATGCCGTTCGTATGTTGGCCAGCCTGGCATATGCCGCTGATGTTATCCGCTTGATATGTGCTGCAGGAGACAGGTCTGGCGTGATATCAACCCCCAAGTCTTTTTCCTTCTCTGACTCCTGAAGAATTTCCTCTCCCAGATGATACCTTGTATCTGGCCTCCTGCTCCCTACACCTATCTTCATTACATTACATTTGGTTGGGTTAAACTCTAACAACCATTTGTTCGACCATTCCTTCAGCTTGTCTAGGTCTTCTTGAAGCCTCAAACAGTCCTCTTCTGTTTTAATCCTTCTCATAATTTTAGCATCGTCCGCAAACATTGAGAGAAATGAATCGATACCCTCCGGGAGATCATTTACATATATCAGAAACAAGATAGGACCGAGTACAGAGCCCTGTGGGACTCCACTGGTGACTTCACGCCAATCGGAGGTCTCACCCCTCACCGTAACTCTCTGCTTCCTATTGCTTAGATACTCCCTTATCCACTGGAGCACCTTACCAGCTACACCTGCCTGTCTCTCCAGCTTATGTACCAGCCTCTTATGCGGTACTGTGTCAAAGGCTTTCCGACAATCCAAGAAAATGCAGTCCGCCCAGCCCTCTCTTTCTTGCTTAATCTGTGTCACCTGATCGTAGAATTCTATCAAGCCTGTAAGGCAAGATTTACCCTCCCTGAATCCATGTTGGCGATTTGTCACGAAGTCCCTTCTCTCCAGATGTGTTACCAGGTTTTTTCTCACGATCTTCTCCATCACCTTGCATGGTATACAAGTCAAGGACACTGGCCTGTAGTTCAGTGCCTCTTGTCTGTCGCCCTTTTTGTATATTGGGACCACATTCGCCGTCTTCCATATTTCTGGTAGGTCTCCCGTCTCTAGTGACTTACTATACACTATGGAGAGTGGCAGGCAAAGTGCCTCTGCACACTCTTTCAGTACCCATGGTGAGATCCCATCTGGACCAACAGCCTTTCTAACATCCAGATCCAGCAGGTGTCTCTTGACCTCCTCTCTCGTAATTTCGAACTCCTCCAAGGCTGCCTGGTTTACCTCCCTTTCTCCTAGCACAGTGACCTCACCCTGTTCTATTGTGAAGACCTCCTGGAACCTCTTGTTGAGTTCCTCACACACCTCTCTGTCATTCTCTGTATACCTGTCCTCGCCTGTTCTAAGTTTCAATACCTGTTCTTTCACTGTTGTTTTCCTTCTGATGTGACTGTGGAGTAGCTTTGGTTCGGTCTTGGCTTTGTTTGCTATATCATTTTCAAAATTTTTCTCTGCTTCTCTTCTCACCCTGACGTACTCATTCCTGGTTCTCTGGTATCTCTCTCTGCTTTCTGGTGTTCTGTTATTCCGGAAGTTCCTCCACGCCTTTTTGTTCAGTTTCTTCGCTTCCATACATGCCCTATTATACCATGGATTCTTCTGTTGCTTCTCGGATTTTTCCCTTTGGGCCGGGATGAACCTGTTTACTGCCTCCTGACACTTTTGGGTAACATAGTCCATCATACCCTGTACAGACTTGTCTCTGAGGTCTGTGTCCCAAGGTATTTCACTTAGGAAACTTCTCATCTGTTCATAATTCCCCTTTCGGTATGCCAGCCTTTTGATTCCTAGTTCTTTTTGGGGGGAGATAAGTCCTAGCTCTACCAGGTACTCAAAGTTCAATACACTGTGGTCACTCATTCCCAAGGGCGCTTCCATCTTAACTTCCCTTATATCCCATTCATTTAGGGTAAATATCAAATCAAGCATTGCTGGTTCATCTTCTCCTCTCATTCTTGTTGGTTCTTTGGTGTGCTGGCTTAGAAAGTTTCTTGTTGCCACGTCCAGCAGCTTAGCTCTCCATGTTTCTGGTCCTCCATGCGGGTCTCTGTTCTTCCAATCTATCTTCCCATGGTTGAAGTCTCCCATAATTAGTAGTCCAGATCCATTCCTGCTAGCAACAGAAGCTGCTCTTTCTATTATGTTAATGGTGGCCATGTTGTTTCTATCATATTCCTGTCTAGGTCTTCTGTCATTTGGTGGTGGATTATATATGACTGCGACTATAATTTTTTTCCCTCCATTTGTTACAGTACCTGCTATGTAGTCACTAAAACCTTCACAGCCCTGAATATCCATCTCCTCAAAATCCCAGCCTTGTCTTACCAGCAGAGCTACACCACCCCCACCTCTTCCTTCCCTCTCTTTCCTCATAACATAATAGTCCTGTGGGAACACTGCATTTGTTATCGTTTTCGTGATCTTTGTTTCTGTGAGGGCTATTATGTCTGGGTTTTCCTCTAGTACCAGTTCTCCAAGCTCATTTGCTTTATTTGTAATTCCATCTATGTTTGTGTACATCGCTTTGAGGCTCACTTTCTTCTGTCCCTTCTCAAATCGCCTCCTTGGTGAGTGTTCTGCTGGTGGGGGAGGCTGTTCCATGGGTGTGAGGACCTGTGAGGTGGATAACAGGGTCTCAGAGGATACTGGGATGAGGTGCGGGGGATCCAGTGAAGGGGGAGGGACAGGGAGGGTATGGGGTGAAAGGGGAGGGAGGACGGGAAGGAAAGGGGGGGAGGGAGGACTCGGGAGGAGGGGAGGGGTAGAAGGGTGGGGATTGGGTGTGGGGGGAGGGAGATTTTGCTGAACATTTGAGTGGGGGCAGGGAGGGTTTGGGGTAGGGGGGTTTTCTATGCAGAGGAGGGAGGCGGGGTTGTCCTCCCTTCTGGCGTTACTGGGTAGCTGGTTGTGGGTTCCCCCCTCGCCTCTGGGGGTGTTGGGTTGGGAGCTGTGACTTCCTGGTTTTCCCCTCTCGCCCTGCGCCTCTTCCTTGCTTCTGCCGCCACGGCTCTCTCCTCCCTTGTCATGTCTCTTTGGAGGAATACATTTTTTAATTTTCCCACGTTTTTCAGGGAGCTCTTCCTTGATAGGATCTTCTCCTTTGTGTTCTCGTTTGCAAACACTATCTTTATCATTCGGTCTCGGTCTTTGTTGTACCGGCCTAGCCTGAAAACCTTCTCAATGCTATGCTCAGCCCCTTCCATGTCTAGTGCCTTTAGTACTTCATTCACTGCTGCTTTGTCCTTGTCACTCCACTCTGTCCTATTAGATCCTTCCTGTTCCTTAATACCCACAGCAACCACTGATCTGTTCCTTTCCAGCAGTTGGCTAGTGGAGCGTGCCGCCTCCTGCGAGGTGGCTGCTTTCATGGCCACCTCCATCACTGCAGTCATTACTTCAGAGTTATTTTTTTTTAGTATTTCCGCAAATGTTGCTTTTATTGTGGCATTCTCATCCAGAAAACTATTACCACCTTCTCCCTGGGTGGTTTTCTGATTCTCAGCCTCGATACCATTTTCTTTGAGGGCTCTAATCTCCTCCTTTGCTGCTGTCAGCTCTCTTTTCAGGTTGCTTATTTCGTTCTTCATTTCCTGCATCATTTCTTGCATCTCACTCTTGATGTCCTCCAGAAACTGGGCGAACATTTCCTTCATCTCGTCACCTTGGCTCTTTCCTG
Organism: Procambarus clarkii; assembly: GCF_040958095.1. Lineage (NCBI taxonomy): Eukaryota > Metazoa > Arthropoda > Malacostraca > Decapoda > Cambaridae > Procambarus > Procambarus clarkii. The sequence goes on from NC_091186.1 coordinate 27,057,661, forward strand.
TACCCCTGGGACCTCTGGCTGCCATGCTTGACCCTGTTGGGATGGGGGAGGGAGAGAGAGAGAGAGAGGAAGAGAGAGAGAAAGAGAGAGAGAGAAAGGGAGTGATAAAGGGAGAGATAAATGGGTGGGTGGGGGGGGATCCGACCCTTCCACTGAAGTGAGAAGAAAGTAGAAGGGGAGGGGGGGGGAGATGGAGAGAGAGGCGGGAGGGAGAGAGAGGAGAGGGAGAGAGTGGGTGAGGGAGAGAGTGGGTGAGGGAGAGAGCGGGTGAGGGAGAGAGCGGGTGAGGGAGAGAGGGGGGGGAGGTGTGTGTGTGTGTGTGTGTGTGTGGGCAGAGAGGGAGGGGGAAGGAAAGAGAGGGAGGGAGAGGGGAGGGAGGGGGAAGGAAAGAGAGGGAGGGGGAAGGAAAGAGAGGGAGGGAGAGGGGGAGGGAGGGAGAGAGAGAGAGAGAGAGAGAGAGAGAGAGAGAGAGAGAGAGAGAGAGAGAGAGAGAGAGAGAGAGAGAGAGAGAGAGAGAGAGAGCAGGAGAGAGAGAGCAGGAGAGAGAGAGCAGGAGAGAGATAGTGGGAGAGGGAGAGAGGGAGTGGGAGAGAGGGAGAGTGGGGAGGGGAGGGTGTGTGTGTATGGGCGATGCGGGGGACTGGGGGTGGGGGGGGGGCGGAGATGGCGACTAAGTCAGGTCAGGTCCGATGGGGGGGGGGATAGTAAGGTCCTATCCCAAGTGTTAATGCCTTTTCCCCTGACTGGACAATTGTGTGTGTGTGTGTGTGTGTGCCCGTGTGTGTGTGTGTCTGTTTTAGCGTGTGCACACTTGTGTGCGTGTATGTGTCAAGATATCCCTTATGCGTTACCTCTGCCTAAATGAGCCACTCTGAGATTTTTAAATATATATGATATTCTGGACGAGACTTTGATAATCTTTTACCTCAATCTGTACACCTGATTAATTGACCAGAGAGGGGTACATACCAGTCTGCCTCCCGCTCACACAACCAGATGAGCGATGTATGATGAGATGGTTATCCGTCGTTGTCTCCCACTAGGTGATTCACTAAGTGCTGGTAGATTGATGAGGTCGTTCTTCTCTTTCAACACAAAGCTCTGGAGTCAGTCACTGTATCGTTATGTGACAGTTCACTAATTCACTGTACCACTGATCACAGTCACCACTCAACAGCACAATCAGGTAGCTCCACGGCGGGTCGTCCCACCCGGTCAGGTCACACACTTACATGCACCGGTGGTGCCCTAGCTCCACTTTTGGTTTCTTCTTTTGGTTTCCGTGTGTGTGGTACCGTGTGTGTGGTACCGTGTGTGTGGTACCGTGTGTGTGGTACTGTGTGTGTGGTACCGTGTGTGTGGTACTGTGTGTGTGGTACTGTGTGTGTGGTACTGTGTGTGTGGTACTGTGTGTGTGGTACCGTGTGTGTGGTACCGTGTGTGTGGTACCGTGTGTGTGGTACTGTGTGTGTATGAACCCAGAAAGGAACAAAGACCATTACGTACTTCGTCTGTAATCAATAAGTATTTATTCATCTTGTCTATTGGTCGCACTCTCTCATCCTACTGGTGTGTGTGTGTGTGTGTGCGTCATTGTGTGTGTGTGTGTGTGTGTGTGTGTATGTGTGTATGTGTGTATGTGTGTATGTGTGTCAGTGTATGTAATTACCTAAGTGTAGTTACAGGATGAGAGCTACGCTCGTGGTGTCCCGTCTTCCAAGTTACTCTTTGTCATACGACGCTTTAAAACGACTGACGATTTTGGCCTCTACTGCATTCCTGGATTGGTTTCAACCTCCAGACGGTAGGACCGCGGAGGACGCCCCCCATTTCCTGGACAACTTCGTTTCCTCATTAAAAATAAAAGACAACTTGAATGGTGCTCAAGCCAAACACGTGCTAAGAACTGTATGATAGAGAGGTTGACGGCACCATGACAGGCGGAAGAGGAAAGATAAAACACAAAAGGTCAGGCGCGGAAGTTTGACCTTCAAATATTAATCAACATTTTAATAAAATCTGTGTGATGCAGCGTTGTGGTGGCGGCGAGGGAGGCCAGGCCGCTCCATCAAACGCTGCCGGACAACCTCCCACGAAATAAAGGAACATTTTATACTGGTGACGCACACGCGATCACCGGGTATACTTGGTCCTTGGAGACTCCTGTTGTGTTGCTGCCTTGACTGTTAGTTACTGTTGTTGTTACTGCTGTTGTAGTTGTTACTGGTGCTCTTGTTACTGTTGCAGGTTGTGTTGGTGTAGGTGTTACTGGTAATAGCCGTACACGGTGCCACACACCGTAGTTGGCACTGGGTACAGTGTTGTATGTTACACTCTCACTGTTGTGAGAAGTAAAGTAACAGTTGTTACCTAACAGTGTCAGTGTGGGGGAGGGAGGGAGGTCTGGCTCTTTACGCCCCCCCCCCTTCTAGCCTTGTTGTCCTGTCCACTACGTGTATATTATCTAGCACACGCACTCACACATCCTCCAGGAAGCAGCCCATAGCAGCTATCCTACTACCAGCTACCTGCTTACTGTTAGGTGAACAGGTGCATCAGGGTGAAACTGGCCATTTGTTTCTGCCCCGGCCGGGAATCGATTCTTGGCCCTTAAGACTACGACACCCGAGCGCTGTCCACTGAGCCGCGAGGCCCCTGTGTGTGTGTGTGCGTGGAACAACATAGCGGAGTAAAATTAAGAGGGAAACTAAGAGATTTATCTTGTCTTTATTTAAAGGGGCGTGGGGTGGGGGAGGGGGGGGCTGGTGGAGGCGTGGGGTGGGGGAGGTGGGCGTGTTGATGGGGGCGTCTGGTGGGGGAGGTGGGCGGGTTGGTGGGGCCGTGGGGTGGGGGAGGGGGGGGGGGGGTTGGTGGGGGCGTGGGGTGGGGGAGGTGGGCGTGTTGATGGGGGCGTCTGGTGGGGGAGGTGGGCGGGTTGGTGGGGGCTGTGAGTCGGACCTGGTGAGGTGAGAGTGGGCTGGGTAAAGGTAGAATATACAAGGTGGGTTGCGGTGGGCGGCATGAGAGTGGGCACCATGAGGGTGGGCGCCATAAGGGTGGGCGGCATGAGAGTGGGCGCCATGAGGGTGGGCGGCATGAGAGTGGGTGCCATAAGGGTGGGCGGCATGAGAGTGGGCGCCATGAGGGTGGGCGGCATGAGGGTGGGCGGCATGAGGGTGGGCGCCATAAGGGTGGGCGCCATCAGGGTGGGCGGGGAGGGAGTTAAAGAGGCAGTGTCAGTGTGGCGGACGCTTCCACCCAGGCCGGAGGTGCTGTGACACACCCACACCATGCTGACCACCGGTGCTGGGGGCCTCCAGCAGGTGCCGGGGGCCTCCAGCAGGTGCCGGGGACCTCCAGCAGGTGCTGGGGGCTTCCAGCAGGTGCCGGGGGCCTCCAGCAGGTGCCGGGGGCCTCCAGCAGGTGCTGGGGGCCTCCAGCAGGTGCCGGGGGCCTCCAGCAGGTGCCGGGGGCCTCCAGCAGGTGCCGGGGACCTCCAGCAGGTGCTGGGGGCCTCCAGCAGGTGCCGGGGATCTCCAGCAGGTGCCGGGGGCCTCCAGCAGGTGCTGGGGGCCTCCAGCAGGTGCCGTGGGCCTCCAGCAGGTGCCGGGGGGCCTCCAGGAGGTGCCGTGGGCCTCCAGCAGGTGCCGTGGGCCTCCAGCAGGTGCCGTGGGCCTCCAGCAGGTGCCGTGGGCCTCCAGCAGGTGCCGTGGGCCTCCAGCAGGTGCCGGGGGCCTCCAGCAGGTGCCGTGGGCCTCCAGCAGGTGCCGTGGGCCTCCAGCAGGTGCCGTGGGCCTCCAGCAAGTGCCGTGGGCCTCCAGCAGGTGCCGGGAGCCTCCAGGAGGTGCCGGGGGGCCTCCAGGAGGTGCCGTGGGCCTCCAGCAGGTGCCGTGGGCCTCCAGCAGGTGCCGTGGGCCTCCAGAGGTGCCGTGGGCCTCCAGCAGGTGCCGGGGGGCCTCCAGGAGGTGCCGTGGGTCTCCAGCAGGTGCCGTGGGCCTCCAGCAGGTGCCGTGGGCCTCCAGCAGGTGCCGTGGGCCTCCAGCAGGTGCCGGGGGCCTCCAGCAGGTGCCGGGGGGCCTCCAGGAGGTGCCGTGGGCCTCCAGCAGGTGCCGTGGGCCTCCAGCAGGTGCCGGGGACCTCCAGCAGGTGCCGGGGGCCTCCAGCAGGTGCCGGGGGCCTCCAGGAGGTGCCGGGGACCTCCAGCAGGTGCCGGGGGGCCTCCAGCAGGTGCCGGGGGGCCTCCAGCAGGTGCCGGGGGCCTCCAGCAGGTGCCGGGGGCCTCCAGCAGGTGCCGTGGACCTCCGGCAGGTGCCGGGGGCCTCCAGCAGGTGCCGGGGGCCTCCAGCAGGTGCCGTGGGCCTCCAGCAGGTGCCGTGGACCTCCAGCAGGTGCCGGGGGGCCTCCAGCAGGTGCCGTGGGCCTCCAGCAGGTGCCGTGGGCCTCCAGCAGGTGCCGGGGGCCTCCAGCAGGTGCCGGGGGCCTCCAGCAGGTGCCGTGGGCCTCCAGCAGGTGCCGGGGGGCTCCAGCAGGTGCCGGGGGGCTCCAGCAGGTGCCGTGGGCCTCCAGCAGGTGCCAGGGGCCTCCAGCAGGTGCCGTGGGCCTCCAGCAGGTGCCGGGGGGCCTCCAGCAGGTGCCGTGGGCCTCCAGCAGGTGCCGTGGGCCTCCAGCAGGTGCCGTGGGCCTCCAGCAGGTGCCGGGGGTCTCCAGCAGGTGCCGTGGGCCTCCAGCAGGTGCCGGGGACCTCCAGCAGGTGCCGGGGGCCTTCAGCAGGTGCCGGGGCCTCCAGCAGGTGCCGGGGGCCTCCAGCAGGTGCCGGGGACCTCCAGCAGGTGCCGTGGACCTCCAGCAGGTGCCGGGAGCCTCCAGCAGGTGCCGTGGACCTCCAGCAGGTGCCGGGGGCCTCCAGCAGGTGCCGGGGACCTCCAGCAGGTGCCGGGGACCTCCAGCAGGTGCCGTGGACCTCCAGCAGGTGCCGGGGGCCTCCAGCAGGTGCCGTGGGCCTCCAGCAGGTGCCGTGGGCCTCCAGCAGGTGCCGTGGGCCTCCAGCAGGTGCCGGGGACCTCCAGCAGGTGCCGTGGGCCTCCAGCAGGTGCCGGGGACCTCCAGAAGGTGCCGTGGGCCTCCAGCAGGTGCCGGGGGCCTCCAGCAGGTGCCGGGGACCTCCAGCAGGTGCCGGGGACCTCCAGCAGGTGCCGTGGACCTCCAGCAGGTGCCGGGGGCCTCCAGCAGGTGCCGTGGGCCTCCAGCAGGTGCCGTGGGCCTCCAGCAGGTGCCGTGGGCCTCCAGCAGGTGCCGTGGGCCTCCAGCAGGTGCCGGGGACCTCCAGCAGGTGCCGTGGGCCTCCAGCAGGTGCCGGGGACCTCCAGAAGGTGCCGTGGGCCCTCCACCAGGTGCCGGGGGCCTCCAGCAGGTGCCGGGGGCCTCCAGCAGGTGCCGTGGGCCTCCAGCAGGCGTCCTCAGAGAGAGAGGGGGCGTCCCATGGTTGGCGGGGGCAGTTGGCAGGGTGCCACAGCTGCATTGTGCCGCACTCCTGTTACATAAATGTGCCAATAGGAGGGAGAGGAGAGGGAGAGGGAGAGGGAGAGGGAGAGGAGAGGGAGAGGGAGAGGAGAGAAGCAAGGAGAGCAACAGGAAGAGTTGCCGAGTTAAAGAGAGCTAAAGACGGGAAAGAGAGGAGGGAACATGTCCCATTCCGTCCACAAGAGACGTGGACGGAATGAGAGGTGAAGATCTTTCTGTGCCTCCCTCAGCCGTGTCCCCTCTTATTCCCCCTCACCGTCTTCTCACCTCTCCTCACCTCTCCTCACCTCTCCTCTCACCTTCTTCCTTACCTGGTTCGCCTCATCATCACTTTCGCCTCTCATCTTCCTCATCAGTTACTTGTCTCTCCTGACCAATCTCATCTCTCACCTTCCTACTTCCCTGTTTCTCTAAAGTCTCCCCTCACTCCTCACCTGTTCGTACTCCGGTGCCCTCAGTCTGTCCTCGTACCCCGGTGCCCTCAGTCTGTTCTCGTACTCCGGTCCCCTCAGTCTGTCCTCGTACCCCGGTGCCCTTAGTCTGTCCTCGTACTCCGGTGCCCTCAGTCTGTTCTCGTACTCCGGTGCCCTCAGTCTGTTCTCGTACTCCGGTGCCCTCAGTCTGTCCTCGTACTCCGGTGCCCTCTGTCTGTCCTCGTACTCCGGTGCCCTCAGTCTATCTTCGTACTTCGGTGCCCTCAGTCTGTCCTCGTATTCCGGTGCCCTCAGTCTGTCCTCGTACTCCGGTCCCCTCAGTCTGTCCTCGTACCCCGGTGCCCTTAGTCTGTCCTCGTACCCCGGTGCCCTCAGTCTGTCCTCGTACTCCGGTCCCCTCAGTCTGTCCTCGTACCCCGGTGCCCTTAGTCTGTCCTCGTACCCCGGTGCCCTCAGTCTGTCCTCGTACTCCGGTGCCCTCAGTCTGTTCTCGTACCCCGGTGCCCTCAGTCTGTCCTCGTACCCCGGTGCCCTCAGTCTGTCCTCGTACTCCGGTGCCCTCAGTCTGTCCTCGTACTCCGGTGCCCTCAGTCTGTCCTCGTACCCCGGTGCCCTCAGTCTGTCTTCGTACTCCGGTGCCCTCAGTCTGTCCTCGTACCCCGGTGCCCTCAGTCTGTCCTCGTACCCCGGTGCCCTTAGTCTGTCCTCGTACCC